>NC_064305.1:64128715-64228183 GCF_023373825.1 Bactrocera dorsalis
GACTGAAATCCATTGCGACCACAGTTTGTTTATAAAATTGTGTTTTATCGTGGACGGAATCAAGAAATTAGCTCTTAGGAGGTGACTCGCTTTACACCATATGATTAAGAGGACGATTTCTAAGAAAGCATTCCAGTAGAAATTGTCTGAAAGATTGTACTATACTTTGACAATAATCGTGATCGCAAGCGGAGTGAAAAAACTCAGGCTGTTGAGTGTAACACCTAAGATCTTTGGGTTATTAACAGTGGGAGTTTTAATGTCATCGACTGCAATATTTAGATATAGTCTGTTGTCCTTAGTACATTACGCGAATAGAGTGGCTCAGGATATAGTTAGGTGAGTGCCAGGCTTCTTATAAAGAAGCGAGAAAGATCGGTAGAAAGCCAGTCACTTTTGAACCCATACACATTTTCCCATTCTCTATTTATTTTTCACTGTATCATGTCTGCGATTCATGAAAGGAACTTTAGCTTTTGTTTAATAAATAAGACATTGGTTAAACTCTATATAATAATTAAATAAAATAATCTTTCAAAAGCAGCAACAATGTTATCTAGCGTTTAACTTTGGTGTAAGTATAATACATACAATATTGGTATATTCTTCTTCGTATTTTCTACTTTTTCGCCTTCGTTAACAGCCACGCTACCATTATTGCTGACTGAACTGGATATACGTTTATATATCTATTCCTTTTGCTCTTTTTGGTGTTTAAAACAAACGGCGATTTCGGACAAAAAGCATTTAGCTGGCGCGAGTAAGCAAAATTGTATGCCTCCCTAAAAATACGTCTGCTTTTGCATTTACTTTTATCACAGTCACCTCGACCACTAATCACTAAATATACTGTAAATTTTCTCACTTATTTTGTGTTGTCCAAGGCGTCGCTTTAAATTCGAATTTTAACAGTCGCACAATGTATTATATTTGGTACTTTTCCTCGCGGAAATGCCTCTAAGGTAAGCGTCGGCGGTCGGGCTGACAGGTTGACTCGATGTAAGTGTGCGTTATAGAGTATGTTGAAATGTGTAAAAGTTACAAGATATGTAAATATAATTGTAGAAAAACGGTAATATTTAAAAATTTCAAGTTAATATACTGCTCTTACTTAAGATCAAACAAAATTAAAACAAAATATGATTATTGAAAAAAATAGTAAAATTTTTTTTTTTAATATTATGATTTAAGAAAATTGTAGTTACGATTTATATCTTAAAACGCATTAGTATTGTAGAAAAATTTTAAAATATTTTTAAAACAGAAAACTAACCTCAACCATCTCCAAATTTATGTAAGAGGTATAAAATTGGAGAACAAGAAAACTGATTTAAGTTGATTTAAAGTTTTTAGGCATTTCTTATTTTTGCGAACTATTGGTTTAGCTGAAATAGCACTTTGATCTTACTAACGATTTTTTTAAAAGCCAAGTGTTTTATTTTTTTAAACCCAAGAAAATATTATTATTGCGCAAATTGTGACATTACCATTGACTCCCTCTACTCAGATCAGCAACGCTTTCATGTCGTTTACCAAAACACTCGCAAAAGATGTTTTTAATGCGCAAACGCTCAGTTTTATTTTGGTTGAAGTATTTATCACGGTGACCTCTTTAGTAGATTTGTCATTTCGAAGGGGTGTGAATGAATGTAAGAAGATACAATTGGCAGCTTATAGGCTATAAAGTGTCGGCTCTGGTTGCCTGTCATTTGCCACCACATTGCCACCTTTTTATTTAACCTTTCATTCATATAGTTCATGTCAAGTAGTTTTTCGTTCTATACAACGAAAGTACATAGCCTTTTCATTTTTTGTTTTTTACTTGAGTTGATCAATGCTTGTTTGTCGTGTTCTCATTTTATTTGTTCACTTTTGTATGAAAGTGTTTGGAGTATTTGTAAAATTTCATGAATCACATTGTATACTGTAGAATGCTTACGGGTTTACTTGAGCACTATAGTGAGTCTCTGTATGTTTAATTAGGGACTCTTTTCATTTCCCTTCTCAACAATAAATATGAAACGGTACGTGTGCTTCCAATGTTTTTACTAGTTATTTATCATGAAGCCGACAAATGGATTATAACGTATGATTCGGGGAAGCTTAGAACTACAAACAGAAGGGGGGGATTGCTTGAATAAAATTTACGTATTTATACTTGCTATTTATTTTTACATTTGTAAAACTGATTTAAATACATAAATATTCGATTATTTTTCGATCTTCTGGCTCTGACTCCTTCAGGAACTGTCGAATACAGCCGATTCTGATCTAGTGAATGATAATGCAAAGATCTCTTCATTCAAAGATCGTTCCGTACAAATGATATCTCTAACAAAAATTTAGTGTTCTTGATGAAAATTCAAACAAACTTTCCAAGGCGGCCTATAAAACATCATTATCATCTCCACATAGTTAAACAGTAAAGAATAAATCTCAGTTTCCAGCCACTTACAAAATTTAGGAAAATATTTAACAAATAAGAAAATTATAGACATTCATAATTTAAATATAATTACTAAATATTAGTTATTTTCATACTTTTTATCTTTTTAACATTCTGTAGGAAGCTGGAAGCTCAATGTATATGAAGAAGAACTCTCACCACCGAATTCCATTTTTCAATCTGCAATCAATTCGAAGTTACTGCAAACCAAATAAAAAGTGTATCAGAAGTACCACTTGACAATGTATACTCGAAGTTTACTCAAACTGCAGTGTCAGTATGCGGCCCTTGTGGAAAAACTGATCAGAGAATGAAATAAACAAACGTACTACTTTTATTATAAATTATTTATTTTTATTTGAATAAGTAATATGCAATTAAAATTTTGTACTAAACTTAATTTCTAAACAAATTGGTGTTTCGAATTTTGAAGTTTATTTTCATTTATATTGGAGTGTTTCTACTTTGCCAAAGGGGCTTTCGAAAGCAACATGTAAGTAAAATAATCTATTTTTAACCTATTTTTAAGAACTTCTGCTCCTTTCTAACAATTCTTATCTACTTAAATTACTTACGGAAAGAATCTTCACCTGGTCGATGATGAAGAATTTTTAAACCACAAAATTGTCAAATCGCAAAACAAAGGCAAGAATGAAACGCTACTCCTAACTATATGGTTTAAGTGAAGTACGATCAGCCAAAACACAGTACCTTAGAAAGTTTTCAGGTATCTCTTGTTGGCGGATAGATACACGAATAAATGTGAAAAAGTATCACATTAATTTTACTGCATATAATGACCTAAACCTAACGTGGATCTTGCTGGAAGCAAAGAGTTGCCTGGACCTCCTGCAATTTACCCTAGGGCAGAAGAACTTCGTGAGTACACAGCTGATAGTCGATAAGTGCTGGTGGATTCTGAAGCTCAAGACTCCAGTAGTGAGCCGCAGGAACACAAAGAAGCTGATGCTGTTATTATTGAGACTGAAGCTAGCAAGTTCTTCAGACTTACAATTTTCTGCAATACAGCTGTGGCAAAGCATCTAAACCCATCAAATCATGAAATAATCCGATGCTAGATACGAAATTTAACTGTGCGATAATTCCAGAGTATATAAGCTCACAGTAAGCAGATTCTCTGAGGGCAGCTTTTTCGGCCATACACTCTGCGGCTATAACCACCGACGCTATATGCAGCACGGCATTTAAAGCCATATTTGTTGTGGTTTGAAATCTACCATAAATGCTTGTGAAAGCAGTGCGTTGAACCCTCGCTATAATTTTGGTCCTTTAGAGCCAAAAGGCAAGAGTGTGCTGTGTTCGACTACCTTTTCAATAACGAAGAGGAAAGTCTGATGGGTCTGAAATCTTTCGCCGATACATGTGATACCTTACTGGCCTTCGGAATGAGAGCAAATATAACGTGTTCTCCAAGTCCAAGTTATATAGTATATACCATGTGCATATTGCAGTTCACATAGATGCGTACTAGTTGCATGTTTGAAAGAGTTGATCGCCTATGTCAGGTGAACTTTTCCAAGAGGCTCAAGAAGGATGCGTATTCGTAGGCGGAAATCCGAGAGGCACTATACCAAGGGAAAAATTGCTGGGAAAGATTTGTTTGCCCCACCATAACAAATTGGCCTTCCTTGACTTGGATAATAGCTGCTGGAAAACTTTTTGAAGATACCACGTGAAATGAAAATGTTGTCAATTCAAGCAAGCCAATATCGACGGATATCGCATATGCATAGACGGATAGACTAACAGACAGACGACAGGGCTCAATCGACTCAACTCAACATTAAAGTTAAAGTTTAGCAATTTCAATTTTTTAAATAAAAATTACCTATGAAAATATTAGACAAACTCTATATAAGCAGAGCATATTATAATAGAATAATGACCATTTAGCTTACAACCACAGGGGCTTTTTCCACAGCCTCCCTAAAAGCAAATAAACATCATCTACAATCGAGAAAATAGAAATAAATCTTATAAAAAATTTAGATTTGTCAAATTTTAAATCCACAGCACACATTTTGTTTTAACAGTGAACCACATCGTCATTCCAACATAACCATATGCAGTAGTATGTACATATATACTTACGTACATATATAAAGGCTTCCGAAATTTTATCATTTTATGCCTCCACACCACTAGAAATTCTTTAGAGCTGTGATGTGATATATTGTTTTGCAATATGTATAATAAACCAAATTCAACTCAACAGCCACGAGCGATTGAGAAAGAGAATTAAAACAAACTGAAAAAGAGACTCAAATCTGCTTGATGCGCACTTATGCCAAAAACATGTACTATGTACACGTGTACACACATATGTAAGTAAAAAATATAGGTGTTTTTGTCAAGTGTGAGGGTATGTGTATTTATGTGTAGCCGTATTTCGTTCGGCGAGACGTATGAGTGACGTGTTTTAAATCCGAATTATATTCTTGTTTGACAAATCTTTATCAATCGTATGTGATGATTTGCATATGTATAGTACACCATAACGAAACGTTATTCTATATAGACAATGTCAATAACATTTTTTCTTCTTTTATGAAATTACATGATGAAAAAATTCTAACGGCTCATAAGAAATTTACAAAACAAATTTCACAATTTATTTTTTCGTAGAACATTTAATTATATCTGTTGATACCACTTATGAGTTTTGTTCAACAGTAATGAATCGCGCTATGCTAATGCTCTTAAACTGTGCACTATTATTACAACGAAGCGCTTTTCGTCGTGGCTTTTAGGTCACACTCTGTTGGTTACTGAAGTCAACGTTCATATTAAAATTACAGATCTATAAATAACAACATTAGAGAGAAAAAATACACACTATAAAACAAAAATTACACGTGTGGCAAGTTTCATTACGATACCTTAATTTTTATTCAAGTTACAGCTTACTCTGAGTGACTGGCTAAGAGTCGTCCGCACCAGCATAGCGTCAGCGAAAAACGACTAATTCGAAATAACTGTAAATGTGAGACAAAACTGAAATAATATGTCTGCACTTTAGATAAAAAAAACATCAGCGCGGTAAAAGGAAAAAGTTCGAAGCGCCATATTGTCGCGACGGCACGAGTGCAGTGCCAGTGACTGCAAATAGAGAAATGAAAGGGAAGTAAAAACGAAAATCGAAAAAAATTGGAAAGGAAAAAACAGTTGGAGCCGTAGCTGCCTTCTCTGCTCTCTGACTTAAATTGTTGCACAGCTGTAGTTTTACTTTCATCAAATTTTTATAGTGATATTTGGTTTTATGTTTGAAATATAGTCGAAGTTTATCCTGCTAATGGACGCCTACTACTTTCATTGCCAGGTACCTTATATTCAACTTCGTACACCTCATAACATGTTAATAGTGTGATTACTTGTCATATATGAAATGTCGGCAGCATTTATTTAGACAAAACCAGAACTTTTATTTAAGTAAATAAGGGATTTTTTTCTAAAATTTCAGAATTTCTTTCCTAGTAAAGTATATTTGTAATGGTAAAAAAGATGTTAATAAAATATTCAATTTTTATATGAGAAAAACATTTTTGAAAAAGGCTGTTTCTTAACCGAGGAAACCCATGTAACCCCTTATATAAATAGGAAACAGCAAATAAAATATAAATAAATAAAATATTTAAAAATTAAAATTTGTCTTTATAATTTGTAGATTTAATTATCTAGACAATTTTCATTCCTAGTGACTGTCCGTAAGTCCGTTAGTGCAAGTTGTGTTGAGTAAAAATTAAGACATCTTTATGAGCCTCAACCCACTAACGAATGTGTCATCATAGATGATGAGTTTAACAACCGTAGTGCCAAAGATACCTTCTTTGCCCATCCTGGCGTTAAAGTCGCCAAGCACGATTTTGACATCGTGGCGGAAGAAGCTCTCATCTCCGAGCGCTTATAGAAGGCATCTTTGGTCACATCGTCTATCTCTTCCGTCGGGGCGTGGGCGCAAATCAGCGACATGTTGTAGAACCTCGCTTTGATGCTAGACGGTCCTTCACCGGGCTGATTGCCAGTACTCGGCGACGGAGTTTTTTTGCCACCACGAATCTCACATAAAATTTGCGCTCCTTCATACAGCCACTGTAGCAAATGCCACAATGACTTCTTTGTCTAAATCCTTGTCCCGTCCGTCGCACTCCTTGAGCCGCGCTGATGTCAGCCTTCACTCTAACAAGAACATCAACCAGCTGGGCACCGGCACCTTCCCAGTTAAGGCATCGCATGAGGGATGTTTCGCCTTTTCACTTTAAATTGCCTTTAAACGGATGATTTTTAGTTACTCAGAAGATAGTTGATAACTGGAAGTCGTAACTGAAATAAAGAATTTGGTATAAAAAGATTCACACCATTATAACGCTAATTATATTATTTCTCCAGTCGAGAACATTGCGATATCTCCGGAAGGCAAATGGTATTAATTTAAAGCAGGCTTTGCAGTAGGATTTCTGCAATAGCCCATATATATTACACTTGTATTTTACTAAAACCAGCTTCTGGTTGTGAATTAATGAATTCAATCAAATATTCTCTTTCAATCAATCAAAAGCTTTCGTCAATAGCACAAAGTGAAAAAACACATTTCATAATCAATAACTGATAAACATTTTATGCACTCTGCCGGAAAAGTGATTGAAATTTTAGACACTCAATGAGATAAAGTTAAACAGTGGAAAATCGCTGCGAGTCATCTCTCTTTTATTATCTGCGTCCTTCAACACAAAGCAATAAGGCCAAAGAACGTTCACAAACATTTCACACTAACATAAGCTGTGATTTAGCAATACTTTATGGACAAATATGATGAACTGAAGGGGTTGTTGCACTTAAGGGTTTTAAAATATGCGACTTCCCAAACGAGTTACGCATAAAAATTTAACCATATAAAATTATATCACACAAAATGATGGCATCTTAAAGATGTTTAGAAAACCGGAAGGCGAAAGTAGGCAAATATTTTAAGCAATTACACTGAATTTACAAAGGCTTAAAAATTGTATGTGTAAACTCATATGCATTTGCTGCTTTTGTGATTTATTTTATTAATTTTTAATTTCCCATGTTGCTTATACGCCATGTCGAGCCAGGTGTTGTTGCTGAAATGCGGGTATGGCTTGCAATATTAGGTAAACCATACTACACTTTCGCAAAAACGTACAAACCAACACCTAATAAAATAAGAGATGTTAGAAAGTTTATGGTATATTGAGGGAATATGAACTTCATTTCTATAAGTTGTGTCTGTTGTCGTTTTAAATTTCAGAAATTATTATTGAGGCTCTCTATTCTGCAATAAAGGATCTCGATTGAAAATATGACGGAAATATAAAATTCGGCGCTTAATATGGTGCCAACTCCGCGCCACAATGTCTTTTATAGGATAATTTAGTTAAAGACATCAAAAGCAATGTTCGATGTGGTTCATACTATGTACGTATATCAACCTTTTTAATCAGTTAAAAATTATTCTTGTGGCCTCAACCCAGTTTGATAACCCTTGATCATTAGTCATTGTAGTGATTGTATGTGTTCCTAACATAAAAAATAATATGCTCTCTGCCTTTAGTAGACCCACACTAAGATAAAAAACCAAAACGCTAATATATTTTAGTCTTTAAGTTGATACAAAATCTAAAGAAATTTACAGCTAACCCCATTCTTTCTGGAAAACATATCATATTTATCTCAAATCACTATACTTTTATTCTTTTTTATTCGCTTTGACACCGCTTACGCGGTTACAAATCACCAATCGCCCTTCCTTTTCACATTTTGTCGCCAATTGGCGATCTAGAGTAGCCAGATCTTTCTCCACCTGGTCTTTCTAATAGTGTAGATGTCTTTTTAAGGCTTCCCCCGGCAGGTAAAGCGTTGAATAATCTCAGAGCTAGATGAAAATGCCATCCATTCGAACGGCATGACCTACATAGTTAGCGAAGCCGCTGTCTCTTGATTCGCTGAACTTAACTCTTACTTATCAATTGTCTACTCAATCCAAAGTTGCACCTCTTGGCAAGAATGATTCTACGTTTAATATATAGGTTGATATTGTTGTTGGTGGTTAAAAAAATTTAAATAAAAAGAGAGAGCAATTGCAAAAAAAAAATATAATAACATAGAGAGAGACTGACTGCTTCATTGTAAAAAATGATTGGAGGAGCAAAAGTCCTTTAAATAAAGTGAGCGACAGTCAGTCACCCTCTCTGAAACAAACCACTTGCTTTTCTATCCCTTTAACAACATTCAATATCTCTCTCACTTCCCCTTAAACAAATTTTTCCTCTGAGTTGACCTGAACTAAGGGGAAAATTGCTAAATAGTACTTTTGTGTTGTGGTTTTGTTTGTTGACTTTCCTCATTTACTCGTTTAGTTATTTGCATTGTTTATGGGTGTTGCTTTTGCTTTGGGTGGTTTGCCTATTTAGTTTGGCATGCTAACGAGTGTCTGTCATTTGTAAAATAATAAGAGCGAAAAGTTTATAATTACTTGAGAATTTCATTGCTTTGCTTCTATGCATTTTGTATTCCCTTGTAATTGCGGTTCAAGTGGTTAAGTGAAATTTTACGCTGCGTCGAAATTTTCTACTGTGACCAGAGCATTATCTGATGAATTTTGTTTACGATTTGTCTGTTAGTTTGTTTCATTTCTATAGTAATGTATTCTTATAGTTATTTACATAGACCTCACTATTCCTCAAACGTTTTTAGCTTTTTTTTGGGTGATAAACAAATTTATTGTCCATTTGGAATTAAAAATTTCCAAGCGGGCATAAATCTGTGTAGCTGTCAATTTAAGTTCACTCCGCCATTTTTTTAATGGATATTTCGTACATAATTCACCAATTTTGATATCAGTGTATCTGGTTTTGACTTTGTTTAGCTCGCGCTCTTTTTTTGGTTTAATTTACGCATCAGTTATTGCATACTCAATAGTTTTTCAACTTAAATTTAATTATTTTGTAATTTTACTGATGACTTATTTAACAGTATTTCTAATAACAAAGACAACATGCTAAATTATTAATCATATTATAAATTTACACTACCAAATCTGCCTACATATGTAAGATGGCGACTCAACATGGCTAATGTGAACATATGTATACATGAGAATCTATAGACGATGCTACAAAGAGTTATAACATATTTTCCAAATAGCAATTTGTAAAATTGAAAAATCAAATTTGTAGGCACTTTTTATAATCTGACGCAAATATCAACCTTAGCTTGGCATATAAATAAGTAAGTAAAAATGAAGTGTTAAAAGCACTGAATAAAATTTTCGAAATATAAACGACAGAAGGAAGAGTTATTGACCTGACTAATGCTTAGGCAGATTAAAGACCGACAGTATTGCCTTAAAATAATAAAATATTGCAATCCTGGTGCTTGTAAGCTTTTCTTCGCCCGCGTACACCCATACCAATTTTACATCACCTTCAACATAAGCGCCTTGGCTCTTTTTATCAAAGTTGATTGACCTCCTAGAAACGGTTAACTTTCTTTGGAGAGGCAAACAAAACAAATACCAAATACAGCATATGTATCAACAATATGTCAACCCAATGAAATCAAGCCAAATTTGAAAATGGCACCAACTGTTTGACAATGCGTATGAGTGACATTTTGGGGACAGAGCAGTCAATGAAATTTAGTAATTTAAACGAGATTGCGAGATCTACTGTAATAAAATAGGTCAATCGACGTAATAAACTAATGTGTTTTCTTTTATTTTTTTTTATCATTTCGATATTCAGTTTCTTTCTACTTTACATTGAATCATATGAATATTTGAAATTTCTACAAATCTCTTATTTACTTTAAGTTACTTTGCAACGCGATGCAAACGAACTACAACCTTAAGTAAGATTCATGCTTCAATTTTGCTGTACATTTAGGGTAGCTTTGCCATTTATCTCACTTTCCAGTAGAGCTGCGTGCACATTCTTTCGAAATTTACTATCGTTTTCGCAGCTAATTTAAATACAAATTGTTTGCTATTCAAATAAACTAATAGGTGAAGGGTTAGTGATCTTATATGTTTTTGGATTTTAGCATATTTATGTATAAAATATGGAAGAAAAAGACCGGCACAGAAGGATAAGCTAATATACTTTATTCTGTGATCAAATTGAAAGGTGAATTTTGTCCATTTCATCTCCTTCAAAGTAATCCCCTCCCGCTGCAATACACTTATGCCAACGAATTTTCCAGTCATCATAGCACTTGGAAAAATCCTCCGTCGTGATGGCCATCAGAGCCTTCTTCGATTCAGCTTTTATACCCTCAATTGAGTGGTATTGTGAATTCGCTGAATAGCGAGAAGTTACACGAAGGTGAATCAGGCGAATGCGGTAGTTGCGGCACGATATTAGCTGAAAATATGGCGAAATGATCACGAATAACCAATGCAATATGAAATTGGATTGAGTTCATTATCGCACTTCTTGCTTCAATAAATTCAGTCATAGTAAAAATCAAAGAATTCACTTTTAGAACCTCACAACACGACGCGTATCTCAAATACTAACGAATATTTTGAAATTTTGCGCAGATGTCACTAACAGTACTACCAACTTACAGAAAAAAATATATCAATTCGAAAAACACGCGAAGCATAATTTAAAAATTCACCTTTCAAATTGAACACAGTATTATATAAGCGAATGCGCTTGAATGTAGGTATACTGTAGGTATATGTCATTAAGTAGAAAAATGAAGAAGAACTTCCATAGTTGTGTAAGCATTCAATAATTAATAATATTTTCATCAAATAATTCATCATTCTGCCTGCAGTGCAAAGTAACAATGAAAAGACGACAATCATATTAATTTCACAACATTTTCCTCATCGATTATCACGAGTGACGGGAAGAATCGCATCTTTTGTGTATAATTTGTTTTGATATACAAAACCGGAATTTATTAGCAAAACATATTATCGAAACGCACTCTCGCATAACGCTAATCAACTTCATCTCAGTTTTTTGCTTTCTCTCTTGGGAATTATTGTATTTCTTCATAATTATTTCGGGCATTCCACAGAAACGAACAAATTGATTCGCTTATAAACAGATTGTGAAGTAAAATCATGGCCTACTTTGAAACACCAACCCTCTATGGTGCCCAATTTGCTTGCGATTTCATCCAAACGAAATGAATGCCATAACTGAGTGAAATTTGACTACAGTACTTTCACATACACTCTAACGTCTATACAAATTACCTAGTGCTGGTATATTTGTATGTGTAAACTTATAGAGCTATGTGTTTAACTGTCCATGTTCAGTACGCATGCAATTCTGTTATGCATTTAGGCTTAATATTTATTTTACGGTGGGCCTTTTACGGATTTATCTCTCTACTTTTTCCCTCAATTAAATTTTCTTCTTTAGTCTCCTTTCCTGGTTATTCTTTCTTCATCAGCATTTTCTGTCGAAGTAAAAGTGTGAAGTAAAAGAGTGAACACGCGTTCATAAACATATAACGTATCAAAATGCTAAATTGCTGTTATATTTGTGAGAGCACCTGCAGGCTAATGTGGTGTCTTGGCGCAACTCATATTTACATATATTCAATTCGAGCATTTCCAGTTTTCATTTATTTTTCGTCATTGTTCGTACATATATTTCTGTCCCTCTTCGATTGCCTATCAGCAACGCTTAAGCTTGGCAAAACATGTTTCCGGCATAACCCATGGTCTAACACAATTTTATTATAATTTTGTGTTCTCGATTTATCTAGATGTCTTGTCAAATATAATAGGTTTCCGTATAAGAACTTGATTTTTATCATTTAGTTTGTATGACAGCTATAAGCTATTCTCGCCCATATCGATATTTTCGACATATGAGCAGCTTGTGAGATGCGAGCAAAAATTCAAATCGATATCTCAAAAACTCAAGAACTAGCTCGCGTATATAGAGACAGACGGACATGACTAAATGAACTCAGCTCCTTACAGTGATTATATGTATTTACATTTTAAAAA
Source organism: Bactrocera dorsalis (assembly GCF_023373825.1). Lineage (NCBI taxonomy): Eukaryota > Metazoa > Arthropoda > Insecta > Diptera > Tephritidae > Bactrocera > Bactrocera dorsalis. The sequence continues at coordinate 64,141,180 of NC_064305.1, forward strand.
GAACCCCACTTTACCTTCTGGGTGTCACAAACTTCACGGAAAACTTAATAAACTCTACACACATACACTTATATCCTTAGTTAAGCTATTAGAGTTATAGAATATGTATATGAAAGAATATTTGATACAGAAAAGAAAATTCAATACTGAACTCTCGTACTAAAAACTATTTTTGTAAAAGGTTTATGGACAACTACCGAATGCATACTTAATCCAACTCACCTATCTTCATCACGCTTCGCTTCGGCTTAGCTATCACTTTATCTCTCTACAGTGATTTATTTAAATTGCTAATCATATGTGAGTTCTTGACTACTTGTCAACTTTAACCAGCTATTATTTTATAATTTGACAATAACTTCTTCAGCAATTAATAATACTTAGTCAGTTTGCTACTCAACAAATCATAGCGCATAATAACAAAAACACGTTTTCTACAAAGTTAGGGATGTGATTGAACAGCTTCTGCATCGAGGGTGTATAAGCATGTAAATTAAAGTAAAGTGTAACATTTAATACTCGTACATGCATTCACTTTTTAATAGTATGAATCTATTACTTGTGTCGCCGTTTATCAAATAAAACATAGCGACATATGTCAGAAGAGATGCAGGTCGTGCTAGTATGCATGATGACTGTCAAACAACAAATACTGAACTTATCGATTATTTCGAGTTTTCACTGATCTGCGTCTGTATGCCACACTTGACACACCTACAATTTGTGCATCTAGCGGAAGTACGGTATTTATTTTATGGATGGAAATATAATTTTATGTTGAAATCGAACACGGAAACACGATTTCCTTTTCACGTTTTTACATATTTATATTTATATTGACTACATATAAATAATTATAAGGATGTAGGATGTGCTCCACTCAAGTAAGCTCGATAATATAACAATATATATAGTTGTACTAAAGGGTGTACGAGAGCATTTCTGGAATATCCAAAGATCTTGGATGGTGGATGAGTGTGCATCTGGATTTACAGTGGTAATTTAATTAATCAGGTGCCCTTATTTTTTGTTTGCTTGTGTATCTAAATCCATTTAATATAAATTGTCGAACCTCATATGTCAAACAAGTATTAAATTTAACAAGTTATTTTAAACAAAAAATTTGTTATGTACTGTAAAAGGGTCGAGCAAACGCGACAAAATTGAGGTAAAAAACGAAAAACGAAGCCCTCAGTATTAATTATATATTGTAGGTGCGATCCCTTCTTATAATAGGCTTAATGAACATATTTCCTAAACCACTAAATCTACAAAATCAAATTCGGTGGGACAAATATTTTTGATATTTCTACCACCGACAGTGAGGAAATGTTGAAATGTCTCTCTCTACATATAACAATTTTGTTTAAATATGCTAAAATCCTGATAAATTCATAAATAAATGCGCCGGAGACATATCCCTCCCGATATGGTACAAAAGGACCTTATGTCAGCAGGTGTCAAATTTGAACGTTTCTAATACACATCTTTGGGCAAATATTATATGAAATGAAAGAAAGTTAACTGAGGGACTAGAGCGAGGCTCCTTCCGCCTTTATGCAAAAAGATACGCTTTTATTATAAACAGAGTTCCTTTTAATTTCACTAAGATAACTTAAGTATTGACCTACTATATATGTATATATATTTATAATGTATAAAGTCTTCAAACCAGTAATGAATAGAATTAAGGCACTGCTAATTTCTAATCTTTTTTTCTTTTCAATCTTTTCTGAAACTATTCTCCGCAGCAACAATATTTTTGTTTTTGATATTGTTTTGCGAAAGGGCTATTCTATATTGCGGAGTTTGTTATTGTTTGATATGATATTTTTTGTAATGGACAAAACCTTGACTGAATTATTCTGCAAAATGTTTGCTATCGCAAGGTAACTACATATTTCTAAAGATATGTTTATTTATATGTATGCTACAAAAGCTTCCCATCTGCGATATATATTCGCTTTTCTTTATGATTTTGTTCGAAATTTGTTGACTTTCAACTAATTTAAACTTTGTAGGCAAAAATATATTGTTATAAATTGTTCAGGTAGTTATGCCATGCAGTTATGGAAAAACTATTGATGTTTACAAATAATTTAAGTGTATTCTTACACACAAGAGTTGTGTTAAAGCCAAAACTTTGGCATGTAGGGCCAACAGAAGAGATTTTGAATGTACTGGGAATGCTTTAAAGCTTATTTCCACATAAAAATCATACATAGGTGTAATTAACTACTTTTAAAGATTTTTAAATATTTTTAAAATAGTCTTGCAAACATTGTGTATGATAAAAAATTTTATATATTCTGTATACGCGAATTTTGTAAATGTGCAACTGAGTCTTGAAAAATAGTAGTATTTTAGTAACTATTTTATAGTATTTTGGGTAACTATTTCCCCAATAGTCATTATTTGCATTGCGATCATTTTAAATTCTAATTAGCTGCTAAATAAATAATTTCGCAGAAATTCCCATACATGGGTACTGACATGTGAGATATACCGCACAGTTATACCAAATAAGTAGCAAATAGTAGATATGTAGTGTCATGTACGAGTATATCTGCGTAGCATGCATAGATAACTGAAAATAAATCCAACTAAATTGAGAATTTAAAATATTCACAAATATTCAGCAAAGCGTGAGACCTCTTTCGCTACAGAACATTTCACATCATTTACCAAATGCTGCGTGTCCTCAAAATGCCACTCATACGCAAAGACAAATATTATGTACCATTTCGAACTTTCGCTTGAATTTGTTAGGATTCAGAGGGAGATTGTGGGTATGCAGGAAAAAGTTTAAATCTTTATAAAATCGTAATAAGTCGATAATTTTTGTTTTTGCCGTATTTTTCCTGGTAAGAATTAGGTCAATTTAATTTGTGGATAAGGATAACTTATAATGGATGAGCTCCTTATGCCGAAAGTGACATAAATTTGAAATGGGTGTTTGTTTTTTATACATTTCCTGTAGACAGCCTTGGAGGGGGCCGTGTCGGAGTGGAGAAAGAGCAACCTGCCTACTTCGCAATGTTGCAATCGACCACAACACGAGCGGGATGGGATAGATATCGTGAGTTATAAGAAGAGGGTAGCGAGACACATTTGCAGACAAAAGATGAGAGATGTCGAAATGCGTGAGTACGAAGAGGTTGACAAGTTGGCCGACGGGGTTAATGCTCGAATATTCAATGAAAATATGCGGCGACTAACAGCAGGTGTCAAGACCGGAGCACACTGTTGTTGAACCCCCAGAGGTGACTATAATGTATGTTTGCTTCAAATTAACTGCCTCACATGATTTTAACTCAAATGTCGGCACCCCTTTTTCAAAATTTACATTACTGTAGCTACCACCAATGAATGTATATGTAAAAACTCATCTTAGCACATTTTTCATATATTTCTCTCATAATTTATTATTTATAGCACATACTGTCAATGATATAAGAAACTGGAAATATTTATGGGTATTTAGTAGATAAAATCTATTTAAATAAAAACAATTTTTTATAAACTCAAAACTTTTAACTTGGGCTTACTTATATTTCAAAAAGAAGTAGAAAACTTTAGATCGAAATACTTAGGTACAATCGAAGTGAGTACACTTCTTATTAAATATCAAGGTAAAATCAAGCGACCGCGTATCAAAATAGAGCTTCCAGCCCACATTCGCAAATACTCTGGTCAACACTCGAACCAATAGTTCAACATTAACCAAGGATTTCAGTTTCAAAAGGTCGGTTTTATTCTTAACAATACATTAATTCATCACATTCCCTACCACAAACACATTCGCACACATTCGTCGAATCAATTGTCATCCATCAAAAAAATTTCAATCACCCAACTGGCAGCTACAACATAAATACAAATAACAGCCAGCTGTAGTAATATCACCATAAAAAAGTGCCGAAAATTGCATTCAAAATTATTGCAAAATATTCGCTGAAGGAACAAAATGATATGAATACAATCTAAGGCAGTCAGACAACATAAAACCAAACGGAAAACAAAAACTGCAAATGAAATCGTCCATACTCTCTGAAGCATTGCTCTTTTTCCAATGCCATTTTAATGTTTTATATAACGCTTTGCTGTTTTTAGTTCAATTTACAAATTTTTTCACAGTGGTATTTAACCAAGAGTTTCTTTGCTCTTTTTATTGCTTCTTTCATCATGAAACTTTTTCTAAGTGGTATTCTTCTACAGTTACAAGAAGTTTTCTCTTCATTCTTAAATTATTATTCATTGAACTCGATAGTTTTGTAGTGAAAAATGTAGACGTTCACAGTGGTCTCCGTTTAATTAAATATAGAGAATAGACATAAATCGGAGTTAAGATATTAGAACTTCCAATGAATGAAATATATATCACAAGGGCAGACGTAGACAATCAGTGACTATACTTATTTATCATCGGTAGGGGCAGAATAAATGTTCTCCTTGTTGTTAGTACATACATTTTCTTAACTCTCTTTTAGAGGTCTTGGGTATAACGTCGGAGGCATAATTTATATGAAATCTTAAGATCTATTTATCTGTCTGTTGACTCAGGAACAAACTCATCACAATATTTAAGCAAGGATAACTACCACCAAGTATTTGCAGGTGAATACCAAAACTTTTGGGTAATTTGTGTGTAACTTTTGAATCTGTGCTTCCACGCGATCGAATAAATATTCTTACTTATACGTACGAATACAGAGTTCGATGCTTAGCGCAAGGAGTTTTCATCTCAATATTCACAGTTTTTTTAAGCGTGCCTTTCTCTTTTGATTGTAACATTTAGAAGGGAATTGCATTTACCATAGGCGTTTGTAGCTATATAAAGGAACAAGCTTGAATGTCTATAAAAATTTGAAAGATAGAGAGCCCGTCATGCAATATGATACTGTATGTAAAATTTAATGTGGATGGAGGACTTCATCTGATTCCAAAATAAAATGTGCAAGTACAAAGTGCAAGGCGAGATGTCAAAACATATATCTTTTCATACATAAATGTTGTAGCTCGGACACCAGCGATGGAGATAGAGCAAGAGCAAACGCTAAAGTCTACACATTTTTCTCGAACATGATAAATACACTGAATTTTAAAGGCGCTTGAATGCAGCCAACAGTTATTTCAAGCATTCGCAACATTCTTGGCTATCCACCAGAATCAGAGTGGGAAAAGAAACTGCAAACAAATAAAAATATCAATGACATACAGCAAGGGCAATAAAACGCAAAGAGTTTAGAATTTGTGGTTAAGTATTGAAAATACTTCTCAAGCCAAGCAAACCTCAAACTAAAGCCAATTCAATGGGTAGCTATTGGAACGCTCAGACCGAAACTGAAAAAACCCAACGGCTCACACTATGTGACGCTATTCAATTTTTTAGTGTGAAAATAACACTGGCGAACACATACACCTGAGCATGCCTGTAGAGTAGTGAAAATTGCTATTAGGCACACCTTTGACCGCTAAATACAACGCCTTAAGTTTTCAACAGTACACACTCAATCCAAAAATACCTCTTGACACAATCTCCCGTCCCGAAATTCCTCATGTTTCTGGAAACATTTAATTTTCATTTGGAGGTTAACATACTATATGGTGTTCGAGTAAGAATTTCGTAACAACTAATGTCAATACGGTTTGCAAACCAAGCAAAATATTATTGAATAATAACTAAACATATTTTAAATAAATAAAGCTAAATATTATTATTAATGCTGCAGAGAGAGTCAAGAGGAAGGCATGATGATGGTCAAAACCGTCTTATGTATTTTTACATTTACTAGGGTGACAGTAGAGTGCGCTTAACACACACATACAAAAATTTACAAAAGCTATTTTAACTGGCTAATCGTATTTCAATCCAATGATTGACATTAAGAGTATATATTAATTAAACCAAGTACAAATAAATGAAAGCATTATTAAAATACGAGTGCACATTACCCTTGCAGGAAACTAGAAGTAAGGAAGAGAAGTAATGGAAGTAAAACTGATGGAGTAAGGGAGCAGGTACAAGATTGTATACCCGTACTTTAGTAATTCTTCCAGTGCTGGGAACTAACATTGACTTTGAAAATCTGTCAATTCCGTGATATATGCTGAGCAGCAATGGTTTTAGTGATGTTAAATGCCATGTCATCCAAAGTTACTGCACAGTTGCGCACATACATATCAAAATTTAACTGTTTGCCTATACCTGAGAATGCTATGCGCAAGTCAAAAGCGCTATTTACAAAAACGGTCATAAAAGTTACAGAAGTAAATCTTTTATATTAGACCTAAGCGTCAAATGTGCAAGTTGAACATAAATAAAGACAACGAATTCCCTTAAAAAGCCACAAGGTGATATGTCAACTAAGAAGGCTGGGATTACTATGCTTGAAGATTGCATAAGCTTCTTTTTTCTGAGCTTTTGCCTAAAGGAGGTAAGTAAGTAAAGCCGTTATCTATATACTGGGCATAAAATAATTATACTACATATTATCTAAGAACATTTTGATAACAATTTCGATGCAAAGTTAGCACGAAGTATAATACTTAGTTCAATATTCTTATTTTTTAAAAATACAATATATGTTTTACATGTATAGCTGGGACATTTTATGTAATAAGTACTAATTTTGTATAGGGTTATTTGTACTTCTGCTGATTTGATAATACTTGGTCAAAGAGATATTGTTCTTTAAAACGAATAACATCATCTCTCTTCATATAAGTTCACACATACAACCTATGCAACTTTTAGATATTGACTGGGAAAACGACTATCATATATTATAAAAGTACCAACCTAAAACTTTGCCTGTACTATTCCCAGAATTTGTTTATTGAATCCTCCGCTGATCTTGTTATTCAGTCAAATGCCAGTGGCAGCCCAGTGTTGAGGAAGGAGGTGCATTTGCAAGCTCTACCAACTAATGCTCAATGCTCTTACTTTCAATCATCTATGCAGTTACACTTTTTATTGGTGTTGGCCGTTAAGGAAAGAAAGAAAGAAGACACCACAGTAATAAGTAAAAGACATAAAGAAAATCAGAATCAGAATCAGAAGACATTGACTAACTACCTCTAGAACAAATATTAATATCCAGTGAACTCGAATAAAAACGACATATGTCACGCATATAGACACCCAAGTAAAAATGTAAGGTTGTTACTAAAATGTATGAATGGACAAAAAGTTCTTAACATGATATCAAATTAACAGAAAGCGCAATAAAAGTAAACCACTATGTGAAAGTGAGCTCGTCACAAAAATAAAACACTCATACTTTTTTTTATGAATTACCGTCAAGGCGTGTAGGCCAAATCGACGCATAAACAGCAGCAGAAAGTGATAAACAGCAATAATCAACCAAAGACATCGACTTTTATTTCATTCTATTAACTGTTTAAGCAACAATCAGCGAAATAGGAAATATAAAAATATTTCCGAGATTTATGCTGACGAGTGGCTTACTAACTTTGTGGTGGCAACTGAGTGATGAAAACCATTGTGTGACGAAAAAAAATAACAAAAAGAGTGAAATAAAGTCACAAATAAATACGAAAGAAACCCCCTATTGGTCGAGACTATAAGTTACTGAGGTTTATAATTCGAGTGAATAAATTGTATAGTTAATTTCCGCAGGTGGCAGTATATCCTTTCTGTGCAAGCTGATGACGTTCGTAGCTTTAATACATTGTATGTATAGTATATCTACATATTCGTACTATACTTGCACGCTCACACTTAGATACCACGCATTATGTCTGCACTATTTCAAGCGGAAATATAAAGCTCATTGTATTATATTGCTTCATACAAACACTGGTACATCTCTGCTCTCATTTCACATTTGTATCAATCACTCGAATACAAAGAATTTCAATCGAAAGTCAATTCCAAATCAATCGCCATTATTCTTTGGCACAGTAAGAAATGAAATTTCCTCGAAACGTTTATCATTGGGATTACATATGTAGATATCGGCACAGGTTGAAAGCAGAGGGTTGATTAACATTTTCTGTGTATTATTTCCCTTTGAACTTTTCGGTCAGTAAGAAATAACAGCTAAAATTAACTTCTATTTTAGCTAAGCCATAAAAGACGATCCTTTTCTGTGGCGGGTAGGGATTTGATCTCCACTTTAACGAAGTTTATTTCCGTTATGTTGTTGGTAGCAATTAATATAATTTGTGTTTTTGGCTTTACTTTCAGGCGATTTTTTTCCTTCGAAAGTCAGAGAGTGTATCACATTTCGAAGCCACTCAACCAATATGTATGATTTTGAAACAATATATATACTAGCAACAACAATTCTATGATTGTAGGTGTCGTCACGCACGTCCAACCAGCAAAGCAGTACTCGTATAATGAGAAGAGATCGGTGTTCACTCTCTTTATGTATTTTACTCCTGGTTAACTAGTCTGCGCGAAATCTTGACGCGGACTAGGCTGTCATCGCTTCATGCGCTCTTGAAAGATTCTTTTGGCAAAAGATCGATCATAAGCGTTTGGATAATATTCAGGACACGTGAAAAAAGAATTACGCGCTATTATAGACCGGTGGTGGGGGTCTAAACTCAAATATCGAATAACGTCTTTATATTGCATTTTGTGCCAAAGCTTTAACGTATTAGTGAACCTTTTGACAACACATGCACGTACATTTAAAAAACCTCAACGAACGAAGCTGAAAATATACACGGAGGCCCAACTCATACGCCATGGTGCACCAAAATTTCCTCTTCGCTTATCAATTGCATTACATGCACAATCCGATTTCGCAACATCAGTGAATGTGCAACAAGCCATGCTTTGCTGAGTGCAAGTAATAATTAATTATAACGGCACACGTATGCGCCCACAACAACTTCTATATTGGCTGCTCAGCATGTGAGTAAGAGAATATAATTGCATAATATAGGGTGATTTTTTAAGAGCTTGATAACTTTTTTAAAAAAAAAACGCATAAAATTTGCAAAATCTCATCGGTTCTTTATTTGAAACGTTAGATTGGTTCATGACATTTACTTTTTGAAGATAATTTCATTTAAATGGTGACCGCGGCTGCGTCTTAGGTGGTCCATTCGGAAAGTCCAATTTTGGGCAACTTTTTCGAGCATTTCGGCCGGAATAGCCCGAATTTCTTCGGAAATGTTGTCTTCCAAAGCTGGAATAGTTGCTGGCTTATTTCTGTAGACTTTAGACTTGACGTAGCCCCACAAAAAATAGTCTAAAGGCATTAAATCGCATGATCTTGGTGGCCAACTTACGGGTCCATTTCTTGAGATGAATTGTTGTCCGAAGTTTTCCCTCAAAATGGCCATAGAATCGCGAGCTGTGTGGCATGTAGCGCCATCTTGTTGAAACCACATGCCAACCAAGTTCAGTTCTTCCATTTTTGGCAACAAAAAGTTTGTTAGCATCGAACGATAGCGATCGCCATTCACCGTAACGTTGCGTCCAACAGCATCTTTGAAAAAATACGGTCCAATGATTCCACCAGCGTACAAACCACACCAAACAGTGCATTTTTCGGGATGCATGGGCAGTTCTTGAACGGCTTCTGGTTGCTCTTCACCCCAAATGCGGCAATTTTGCTTATTTACGTAGCCATTCAACCAGAAATGAGCCTCATCGCTGAACAAAATTAAAGCGCGAAACACATTTCGAACCGAACACTGATTTTGGTAATAAAATTCAATGATTTGCAAGCGTTGCTCGTTAGTAAGTCTATTCATGATGAAATGTCAAAGCATACTGAGCATCTTTCTCTTTGACACCATGTCTGAAATCCCACGTGATCTGTCAAATACTAATGCATGAAAATCCTAACCTCAAAAAAAATCACCCGTTACTTGTAATATCCTCTATAGAGAATGTAGTCTCCATTGTAGCCGCTTTCTTTGCCCTAGTGTCTAAGTAAGCAACCGTGCTGCTAGCTGCAACACTTTTAGCATCTCTTTTCCCTCCATATTTTGTTGACATTCTTTGGCTACAGGCTTTGGTTCCGACTGCCACTACCCTTGTTTGCTTCCTGTAGTTAAGCTAAACTTCAGCTTTAAGGTTACTGTCAGCTCATGACACCTTAATCCTGCTCTTTTTATAGTATCCTAACGTATCGTGTTTTAACTTTACTGTGTAATAAATTTCTCCAAGTGTTTCTCCTACAGTTATAATAATTCTAACTAAACTCGAACAAATAGCTGTATCCATATTCAGCTGAAGGTTAAAAAACGAATACAAACAATCCTAAATATCCCACAGTGGTGCTAAGTGGATAGCAATTAAGCTTCTGTGAAGCTTTCAATTTTCTAGCGGGACTCGCATATTAATTATCTACGCCTTTTATTGTCATATTTTATTAAGCTGTTTGACCGACATATCTTATGGTTAATCGTAAATAAAAAAATAAAGCGTTTACAGGCTCGAGCTCATAGCTATATTGACGTTTATATATTCATAATAGAGTTTCGATTTGTTCACAACATTACTATTATTAATGATTTTATTTCATAAATGCGCAATTCACATTGATGAGATGGGTAAATTGTGTTGCGTGGTTGTTACTATAAAACTGACTATTTCATGCGAACCTACAAAACTGTAGTGTTTTCATTGTAGCTATATGGGCGCAAAAGCAATTAAACACCCAATCGATGTACATACATATTCTACTTACTACTGTAGTTCCACAATATACTAGCGTGATTCACATAGTATAAAGCGGCTCATTGATGGTTGTCTGTCGACTTTATATGTATATGCTTTTAGCTCTTTTATAATGATAGTGCATAACCATTTGAGTAAGGACATATTTGTATTCGTAAAGGTACGTCTAAAACTTAATTTCACAAGTACATCATTTGCTTTCGACTTGCCACGAGAGAGTTGAAAGTACATTAATTGGGACTGTTATATTCAACTTGGATGTATAATGAATAAGTGTGTTCTCACAAATTGATATTCTGTACCATATTAAGCCGAATGCGCTCTTGCAGCATTTGCTTTAGAGCTTGCACCGAAAAACTAAATTTATGTTGCAGACATTAGACTGTCATGAGTTGAAGGTTTCCCTGTAGCGGTAACCTCAAAAATGTAAATTTTTACCTCGGCGTCAAAACCGAGACATGAAATATTTTCTGTTCAACAAAATATTTTACATAATCCTCTTTCTTACATTTGTTATAGTATGTTTGCTTTCCTCACTAGAGTAGTAAAGGTGCATTTTAAAGCGTTAGTGATTTTAAATTCTGTTTAAGCACGAAAGACTTTTCACACGGATGTATTCAACTTATGGGAATGCGTTGCCTTGAAGCATTTGCCAAGGGTATAAATGTTATTTCCAATTTGACTAATAAAATTAATTTTCAATTGTGATGGATTACTGCGGATTAATTAAGGATGGTCTATTTGGCTATCGTACTTATGCACTCTTTGGTATACATAGATCCAATTACCCAGCAGAAATCTATATTTTGAGGTTGTATGAGTTCCATATACAAATACACAATTCGAGAAAGTGTTCAATGTATATAGAACAGTATAAATTTCTCAAATTTTTTTCGAGATTGCCGACACTTCAGGTTTAATTTAATCAAAGCAAAAACTATAAATTTGTAGAATAGAACGAGAAATACACAAATGCATTAGCTTCTCGACAAATTCGTCCGATTCCAAAGACTTTTGTTAGAAATTATTTACATCGAAAAATTTTAGCAAATTCAGCTGGAATAGCTGATGTGAATAGAATTAATTAAGTCAATAAAAGTTAGTGAAAAGTATAAAATAATACGCATGACATGCCAAGGTAATAAGCAAAACTATGCCAAATGAAAATGGCGAAGAAAATATTCGGGAGATAAATACTATCAGTTTTTGGCAACAAAAAACCAAAACTACAGAAAATCACTTGAATGGAAAATATACGTCCAAACACTATATCTTGTTATAATTAGACGCATGCAAACATATTCATTAGTATCCAAAAGCAAGCAAATTCACTTTTTATTTTCCCTTCGGTTCCGCTTGAGTCTATGGGTATGTATGCATATTATATTGCTGATTGAAACTTGCTAGTATGTTATTATTTGGAAAACAAATACAATGTTTTGTCACAGCTGCTATTTATTCATTGTTAACCAACCGATAACACAATAAAACTAGAAGTCTCATTTGATTTAAAATATAAGAAAGAGAAAAGACAATTATTACGGATCTCTATTTTTAGAAGTTTGGTATTCAATACTTTTTTTGGACATGGCCTTTTCGACAGTTATTAATTAAATTATATTCAGTTTGTTTTGCCACTTCCTAATATACAGATTTGCTCTTGAGAAACGTTTCTCCGGCGACAAAGCTCGTTTTTGGTTGAATGGGTACCATAGAAAGAAAAATTGTCACAGGCGAAGGGATGATAATCCACACAGCTCAAACAGCTGTTGCTTGGGTGTTCTATGGGCAGATATTGGTTCATGTGTTTTCAAAAATGAAAAAGGCCGAAATGTTACAGCCAATGGTGAATGCTATGGAACCAAGATTAATGACTTTTTCGTGCATGAATTGAAGGATTTTGATGTGGAAGACCTTTGTTCCAACAATATGGCGCTACATGTCATACAGCCGACAAGGTAATCAATTTATAGAAGGAAACTTGTAGTGATTGCTATTTAAGAACACTGGACTAGTGTTGAGACGTTGGCCGCTTTAAAAAAAAAAAAAAGTAATATTGCAGATATACGACTACATTGCTTCAAAAAGTGAATATTATTTTTTTGATATAAAGCCTGCTGTCGGAAATTTAACATGTATTTAAAAATACTCAGTTAACGCTTGCAATTTCACTAGAATAGATATTCTAATTTCCGCATAAATTATTAATATCAGAGCAATACCTACGTACCTGCCCTGGAACACTTTATGTATGTATGTAGTATGAATATGTATATGGGAAACGTACGCGAATGAGTGTGTTGTCTGGTTGTAGCTTCTTAGAATGAACGCAGTGCAAAGGTAAACCATATTAACACCTTAGCGGCACAATGCACTTCTTACATGACGGATGCCTGTGAACACGTAAAGTTTTTGTCATGGATAAAAGTGTACATTTGAGGCCCATAACAAGCACTTTGATTAAATTTGTGACGGAGAACGCTAAAGCCCGACACAGCACCTTCAAAAGAAGAAGATACTTTACATCGCTTATTTAATAAACGCACAACGCATAATCCAACCACAAATAATTGGTTTGCGTGAGACTTTTCCAGATAGAGCACCTTTGTGCCATTTTCAGGCTCTTAAATTATCACTGACGACGTAAGAAGTTGATTTTATGGTTCAAGTGTTTTGACGTCTAAAACATATCTTAATCTGACAGCAGAACGCATTTAATATTGTACATAGAAGTATATACAACAAACAGGCTTTGGTTAGTATATATCTGGCTTTCTAATTTGTTTGTTGACATTTGAATGTGTATGTATTAAGTGCATGCAAATATACTTATATTTAGTTGTACTTATCATCTCCAATGGAATTTGGAAAAAGGAACGCTAAGGATAAAAACATTCCAGAGAGCTTTATGTATAGAAATGAAATACTTTGACATTTTATATATATAGACATTTTCATAATTTTGTATACCAAAACGATTACTACTATACTAAGCTTTATTGTTTGCACAGAGATTTGTTAATTTGTCGAAATTACAACGATTCACAAATATTTCGGAATTGTGGCCAACTCACAACTTCATCGTTTAGTTTCACATTTTTGATGTTATACATTTTGACATACGGGCACTATTTGTGTTGTTTACAGTAACTTGAAATATTAATCTCGGCTAAAAATTAGAGCCAAGAGATCCGTTATTTTTTAGAGTGGTTATTTTTTACAACTTTCGGCGTAAATTAACTCATCAAGAGAACATGAACTTAATTAAATTTTTGATGATAAAGCTCCATCAATGGCCGCTGTTTATCGATTGTATATATTTAAACGATCGATATCCTAGGTCACTCCAAGACCAATTTCGGGAAAGTCTTCAAAGATTGCTATTCGGGAAACTATTGATTCTGTGCCCAACCTGATTTCGCAAGATTGTCATGTGAGCCATCGTGAGAGCCCACATAACTAGTCGATCGCTCAAAAACCGGCTCATAATATGTTAGCGGTGCTTAAAACAGGTCTATAGCATCTTAACACATGATGAATGGTGGATTTCGCGCCCGTATGTAAAGAGAAGTCGACGGTATCGGTTTTCAAGATGAGCAGAAATCAATAAAAGCTGTTCGTGAGCGAAGCACTTTCAACAAAATGATTGCCTGTGTTTGTGGAAAACCTGAACATGGCGGTTTGATGCTTCAATCAGAATGGCAAAAGTGCTACGGAAATTGCTTGAATGAAGAATATTTTGAAAAACAATAAAGCCATTTATCAGGACTTACACTTTTTTGTTCCCTATTTCCAAAACAGAAGGAGCAACCCACGTATTCATACTGAATTTTAATGAAATGGCACCTGATTAGGTACGAAACTGCGCAACTACTCTAACGCCTTTATCAACTGGTGAGGAATTTAACTGACATTTCAAAACAACAAACCTGATTTTATAACTCACAATACTCAATGATATATGATTAATATATGAAATTCCTCCTAATGCTGATCCTGATGTTTAAAAGTCAAAATTTACTTACTAGGATTAAAAATATAAGATTTGAATAAAAATTTAAATTTTCACTAACATTTTCTCTATGGACTAAAACTAACAAAATATTCGAATGACTTCCATTGTTGGTAATTTAAGGAGCTGAGATAGGCGAGGAGTTACGGTCAATAAGCATATTGTTCTATATAACTACATAAACGTTTTGGTAATACACTTAATAAAGATGCCGTCGGAGAGGATTACGATTGGGTGCTGTTGGCGTCCAGCTAGAAAGTTTCTTAATTCAGCAAAAAATTTAAAGGCCAAACTCATATTTGCGACAGTTCATCTCGGTTGGAGCATTCAGAAATTGAAAACAATTTTACTCTAAGACGAATCGAAATATAATATTCACCCTTTCAGCCCCAAAGGACTTTTTAAACGATGTCAAACATATATAGAAGTTGCTTGTAAGCCACTTTGGGGCTGCAAGGGTTAAAGATTCAGGACTCAAACCTAAGTATTATGTTGCGACCATTAAATATGGCAGTGGTAATGTTATGGCCTGGCTCTTACTCTGTGTACAGGACTGGACCTATTCATATAATAAATATAAGGAACCGGAAGAAAGAAAAATTTTACAGGAAATAATCACAAACATATTACATAAGTGTACTTAACGAACATACTATAAAAGCAAATGTGAATAAATAAAGAAATGTGGGTGCGAATGGAAGTTAGCTTTTTCGTTTTACAATTTTACCTTCTAAATAGAAAAGAGTGCACATTTTCTATCCTTCTCAAAGCGTAAGAGTTGAGAGCTTGGTACACTTTATACTCCAGCAACCTGTTACTACAAAGTGTAATAGTTTTGTTCAACTGACGGTTGTTTGTATAACTAAAAGAGGTGAATATAGGGTTATATATTTATAAATGTCCAGAGTGACGAAACGAGTTGAAATCCTGGTGAATGTTTGTCTGTCCTCTGAGGTGGCATGTGTGTAAATTCCATCTGAATGTTTCATTTTCCAGTGTGGAAAGCATTTAATGGAACAGGATAAAACTATAATGCGTTAGCTTATGCCACCTTATGGCTATAAATTTTTCAAATCTAATAACTACTGTTCAAGACCATAGGTGCTAAATGTTTGCTAACTATAACGGGTGATTTTTTTGAGGTTAGGATTTTCATGCATTAGTATTTGACAGATCACGTGGGATTTCAGACATGGTGTCAAAGAGAAAGATGCTCAGTATGCTTTGACATTTCATCATGAATAGACTTACTAACGAGCAACGCTTGCAAATCATTGAATTTTATTACCAAAATCAGTGTTCGGTTCTTTTCTTTTTTATCGACAAATTTTGTTCAGCGATGAGGCTCATTTCTGGTTGAATGGCTACGTAAATAAGCAAAATTGCCGCATTTGGGGTGAAGAGCAACCAGAAGCCGTTCAAGAACTGCCCATGCATCCCGAAAAATGCACTGTTTGGTGTGGTTTGTACGCTGGTGGAATCATTGGACCGTATTTTTTCAAAGATGCTGTTGGACGCAACGTTACGGTGAATGGCGATCGCTATCGTTCGATGCTAACAAACTTTTTGTTGCCAAAAATGGAAGAACTGAACTTGGTTGACATGTGGTTTCAACAAGATGGCGCTACATGCCACACAGCTCGCGATTCTATGGCCATTTTGAGGGAAAACTTCGGACAACAATTCATCTCAAGAAATGGACCCGTAAGTTGGCCACCAAGATCATGCGATTTAACGCCTTTAGACTATTTTTTGTGGGGCTACGTCAAGTCTAAAGTCTACAGAAATAAGCCAGCAACTATTCCAGCTGTGGAAGACAACATTTCCGAAGAAATTCGGGCTATTCCGGCCGAAATGCTCGAAAAAGTTGCCCAAAATTGGACTTTCCGAATGGACCACCTAAGACGCAGCCGCGGTCAACATTTAAATGAAATTATCTTCAAAAATTAAATGTCATGAACCAATCTAACGTTTCAAATAAAGAACCGATGAGATTTTGATGCGTTTTATGCGTTTTTTTTAAAAAACAGTTATCAAGCTCTTAAAAAATCACCCTATAAAAATGTCTTTACTGACGGAATACTGTTAGGACCTCACTTATTTAACATCAGTGTTCGATTCAAATTAATACGATACAATAAAATAAGGTTGACGTATAAATAGTCTACTTTAAAATGAATTATGTGATAAACTAAAATGACTTATAAAATATAAAAACATGTAAACTTTCTTTATGTTTGTATTGGTAGCATTGAAAGCAAGTTTAATATATGTAATTGTTTTGGCGTCTTGGGGTTTATCGGGATGTATGGACAACGTTTTATAATTTTTATAATCTCGCAACATAGTTGCTAAAGAGAGTATTATAGTTTTGTTCACATAACGGTTGTTTGTAAGTCCTAAAACTAAAAGAGTCAGATATAGGGTTATAACGGGTGATTTTTTTGAGGTTAGGATTTTCATGCATTAGTATTTGACAGATCACGTGGGATTTCAGACATGGTGTCAAAGAGAAAGATGCTCAGTATGCTTTGACATTTCATCATGAATAGACTTACTAACGAGCAACGCTTGCAAATCATTGAATTTTATTACCAAAATCAGTGTTCGGTTCGAAATGTGTTTCGCGCGCGTGTTTTGTTCAGCGATGAGGCTCATTTCTGGTTGAATGGCTACGTAAATAAGCAAAATTGCCGCATTTGGGGTGAAGAGCAACCAGAAGCCGTTCAAGAACTGCCCATGCATCCCGAAAAATGCACTGTTTGGTGTGGTTTGTACGCTGGTGGAATCATTGGACCGTATTTTTTCAAAGATGCTGTTGGACGCAACGTTACGGTGAATGGCGATCGCTATCGTTCGATGCTAACAAACTTTTTGTTGCCAAAAATGGAAGAACTGAACTTGGTTGACATGTGGTTTCAACAAGATGGCGCTACATGCCACACAGCTCGCGATTCTATGGCCATTTTGACGGAAAAACTTCGGACAACAATTCATCTCAAGAAATGGACCCGTAAGTTGGCCACCAAGATCATGCGATTTAACGCCTTTAGACTATTTTTTGTGGGGCTACGTCAAGTCTAAAGTCTACAGAAATAAGCCAGCAACTGTTCCAGCTTTGGAAGACAACATTTCCGAAGAAATTCGGGCTATTCCGGCCGAAATGCTCGAAAAAGTTGCCCAAAATTGGACTTTCCGAATGGACCACCTAAGACGCAGCCGCGGTCAACATTTAAATGAAATTATCTTCAAAAAGTAAATGTCATGAACCAATCTAACGTTTCAAATAAAGAACCGATGAGATTTTGCAAATTTTATGCGTTTTTTTTTTTTTAAAAAGTTATCAAGCTCTTAAAAAATCACCCTATATATACCAAAGTGATCAGGGTGACGAGTAGAATTGAAATCTGGATGTCTGTCTGTCCGTCCGTGTAGGCTGTAACTTGAGTAAAAATTGAGATATCATGATGAAACTTTGTACACGTATTTCTTGGCTCCATAAGAAGGTTAAGTTCGAAGATGGGCAAAATCGGTCCACTGCCACGCCCACAAAATGGCGGAAACCGAAAACTTATAAAGTGTCATAACTAAGCCATAAATAAAGATATTAAAGTGAATCGTGATCGCATTAGGGAGCATATTTGGAAGTAATTTTTTTGGAAAAGTGGGCGTGGCCCCGCCGCCTACTAAGTTTTTTGTACATATCTCGGAAACTACTACAGCTATGTCAACCAAGCTCTATAGAGTCGTTTACTTCAGGCATTTCCATATACAGTTTAAAAATGGAAGAAATCGGATAATAACCACGCCCATCTTCCACACAAAGGTTATGTTGAAAATCACTAAATGTGCGTTAACCGACTAACAAAAAACGTCAGAAACACTAAATTTTACGGAAGAAATGGCAGGAGGAAGCTGCACTCAGCCTTTTTTAAAAATAAAAATGGGCGTGGCGTCGCCCACTTATGGACCAAAAACCGTATCTCAGGAACTACTCGACCGATTTCAATGAAATTCGGTATATAATATTTTTTTAACACCCTGATGACATATACTAAATATGGGCGAAATCGGTTCTCAACTACGCCTTCTTCCAATATAACGCTATTTTGAATTCCATCTGATGCCTTCTCTGTATAATATATACATTAGAAACCAATGATCATAGCGGAATAAAACTTTACTCAAATACGGTATGTGAGCTGAGGTATCCCTTGTGGAAAATTTGTTGTGATCGGACTATAACTTTTCAAGGTCCCTGATATCGAACACGAAGAACTCAGTGCCCAACCTAACCTAACCTAATTTTTCACCGAAAATATCGGTAAATATCTCAGCATTTAATTCTAATTAATTTTACAGCAAAATAAAAAAAATATGTAAATTACGGATAATGAAATCTCGATTATCATTTTATCATGCGAGAGTATAAAATGTTCGGTGACACCCGAACTTAGCCCTTCCTTACTTGTTATTTTTAAAAATTTATTTAACCTAAACTGATCTAACTTATCTAGCAAAGGAATTTTTAAAGATTTTTTAACGATCGCTACTTTACTCTAATAAAAAGCAAACATAATGTTCTTTTTGGAGCAGGTCACATTCATAAATAAATCTTGGTGGGATTTAAACAACTTCAAATTTAAAATTCCTAAAAAATTATTCGTTCAATATTGTAAATAGAGAGTCCATTCTTGTCTTAGTAAATATATCGCCACTTGGAATTCTACCTTCCCTTACCATTTTTTTCAATAACATAGTAATATATTTGAAGATTTAGCTTTATGATTCTTTCAAAGTACGCAAAAGAAGAAGAGAAACTCAATGGATCTACAAATTATTTTAGTTATCTGAATTTTCCTACAAATTAAGGCTACATTAAACCCAATTTCCTTATCTTTTTTCATTTTTAATAAATCATATAATTAAGAATAGCTGAAATATCGTGAAGTGCAATTTTGACTCAGTGTTAATAGCGATAAGCGATAAAGACGTTGTGTATTTTTAATTAAAATCAACCACGGAAATGCTATCGACTACAAAATTCGAAACGTGAAGTAGAAGTTCTTGATGTCCAGTACGTACAGTAAGTAAATATGCCACAGCAAACGCATGCAATTGCTAATTGCAACCAACTAAAATATCATAATAATACAAAGGTAATGTAACCATAGCTAGCAGACCCACCGCCGCTGAAGCCAAAGTGATTTGACTCGCTCTAGGTATAACTGTTGCAATAAATGTTTATGCGCAGTATAGAGTGACCGAGATTGTGCAAAGCGTGATTGTAAAGTGGCCTTTCGCTTTCCTTTCGAAAGCCATTCATTAGATTTTTGACGTCTCTTCTGAAACAACTTCATTACATTAAAGATATATATGTATGTATGTGTGTATGTTTAATCTAGATTTATTTTATTTCTAACAAAAAAAAATTAATAAAGTTAGATTACAAGTCATATTTATTTTTACAGTTTATATTAAAAATAACTTAACACAAATCTTGTGATATATGTATGTATGTCTATGTTAAAACCTAAGTGTCCTTTCGCTTTCCTTTTGAATGCCATTTATTAGATTTTTGACGTCCCTCCTTACTTTTCTAGGCGTCGCTGTTGATGGTTTCTTCTCTTGATTCTTTCGATCCTCTGCTTCCCGCATTTGGTCAGTGTATATTTGAAAATTGAAGGAGTTCCGAATTGGTGGTTGACGTGGGGAGCTGGTAGAGATATTACTTTCTATCCTAATTCTCAACATTTTCGATAACTTTATTTTATATATTTATAGACTTCGTGAAATAATTACTTCGCTGCTTTTTTGCACCAACTTCTCGTTTAGCTACTTAAGCGTTCAAGTTCTAAACTGTAACTGAGCTTAGGTTGTCATCTACGCCGAATTTATACCTTCAGAAGTCAAGCAGGTAGACAATTGTGGGGGATGGTAATGAGGCAGGTAGAGAATTGAGAAGAGGTTTTCTTTAGAATGCCGGTCAATATGTGAGATATATAATTGAAATTCAGAGGAAATTCTTTCCAGGCAATAGTAAATCTGTGTAGCAAAATGGGTAGAAAATAATGATTTTCGTTATACTAATAAAATTTTTGTTGACTGTATCTTTCAGTGTATGATCAAGTTGCAAGAATATAAAATCTTCTGTTGCATCCGAACTTAGCCCTTTCGTACTTACTTTCATAAGAACGGACAGTTGAAACGCACAAAAATCCTCTCAAATACTGGAATGTATAGATATGAGGAGATTATGTTGTCTCAAGTTAGTAGAATTAATTTGATCTAATACGCCATAAGACAAACATAAACAATCAGAACTAATCGCATTGAACTTTGTTAAGATTTGAGAAAAACAAAGTAGCAAATCTCTACTAACAACATTAATACATCTGCACGATGGTTGCTCTTACGAGTATGTTACTCTTATATGTAAGTAGGATTGCTTGCTTAAAGAAAAACATTACAACTGAAAGATTAAACACTGCTGAGCAGTACGTGCGTGTTGAAAAACTGGGAGTGTTATATATTTCATAGTAAGGTGGTGAAGCCAATTTTTTGTCGGTGAAATTTGCTGAGTGATATTCGAATGCCATAACGTATGCATTGAGGGTAGTCAAGAGCACACGTGTTGGCTGGAGCATACTTCTACGTATTTATACAAATACGTGCAGAAACTCAAGAATACTATATACTCTATTTATTATGCCCGTTGTGAACGTACGAATGCAAATTAAAATTTGTTTTACAAATACTCCATTCACCTTTTGAGTAGCCACCGTGAAAGAGTTGAAAGGATTTGATTAGGATTGTGATCTGCTACTTGCATGAGCAATAAATTGGCATACTTGTACGAATTAACATTAAGATGATCTTGTATCAATGCTTGATGTGATAAGATTAATGAAATACTATATTAAAGATATAAGATTATACAAAGATGATGACAGAAAATAGAAAAGATAACATGGAAACCTACTGGAAGAATATCCGGTTATGTTTTTAGATAATCTGTAAACACTTTTGCTAACAGCAACTAAAACAGGTATGTCACATTTTTATTTCAACTTCTATTAATGCAAATTAAGCTCAAATCCAAATCATAGTTATTTAAAATTCCCCTTTTGTTTGGAAAACCTTTCATAAGAACGTGTCATACTAAATGTAAGAAAAACCCGAACAATTTAGTATATAAAAAAAGTTCATTTTATGATGAAGAAAATCTGTATCCGCACAAAAGTCATTCTTAAACAAGATCATAATAATATGCAGTGACTAAATACCACAAGGTTTGTCCGGAAAAGACAAATTTATTGAACCAATCGTTACAATTCTATAGAAATTTTCAAAATAAGCTCCTTCTGTGTCGATGCAACGTTGCCAGCGTGATTTCCAAACATTAAAAGCGTCAAGGCAGGCATTCTATGGAATAGTCTCAAGAGCCGAGATGCGTGCCGCTTGGATCCTCTCTGTAGTCTCAAAATTGTTGCTTTCAGCGGTCTTTTCAAACAGGGAAACAAAAAAATCCGAGGGCCACATCAAAAAAGACAATGAGCGTCGTTTTCACTTTGGATTTGCTCATTCTTCCGGTCTGCATCAGTAACCTATTTCCGGCCCTCTTAAAAGGTCTGGTACCACCGAAACACACGACTTCTTGCTAAAACAAGATCTGGGAAGCTTGTTTATTTTTATCAAAGGTCTCTGTCGCAGATTTACCGAGTTCCACACAGAAATTAATCGCATACCTCTGATTCTACTAAATCCAATCGGGGCTCGCTCCGATGTACAGTCGCGGCGGAAGAAAATCAGTCCTACTACTTTCCGGACAAACCCTATATATACGTACCTACGGATATGTTTAACAGTTTTTCTATATTTTGATTATTTGATGCTCCCAAATTATTAAAAATTCGTTTACTCCTGTGCATACATTCCCTTAGAGTATATAATACGGAACAACACAACATCGACTTAACAACCACACAGGGATAAAGAAAGACAAATAATACAAACTAAAATCTTGATTAAAACGCAACCCTATGTATGAACCTTATACGTTTATGAACGAATTTCTAGTCGCACTATGGGTACTCGTCAGGGCGTGTGATCACATTGTTATGCTCTCGCTACATAATATGATGTTTACATCATCTAAAAACTGGAGTAAAAATTGAGGTATCTTAATGAAGGTTAACATGTCCTTGGCATGTAAGGATAGTTGGTATTGCAGCTGGGCAGAGTCGGACCAAAACCACGCCCACAAAGTAAAATTAATTGCAAACTTATAAAGGTCTTAAATATGTTTCACAATAATATACACGGCTGTTGTTTTATACAGGGAATCGCATTAGTGAGGGGCATATACATTAATGGTTGAACAAATTAGGATGTGCTCCCCTATCAAAAGGTTAATGTGTATATCTTCTAAACTATTCAAGCCTCAATAACCAATTTCACTCTGTGCAAATATTTGGGTATCTCTACCCACCCTGTGTATTATTATTACAATTTTAAAATGAAGTACTATTTCCCGGACAACTCTTGGCAAGTTTCAAGAGAATACAATCTTCAGTTACACTCGTACTTAGCTCTTCCCTAATTATTTAAATTTAAAATAAGCTGTTTTAAGTTATAAATTAATAACAGTTTTATGCAACTAATTCAAAACTTAAACGGTTTATATATTTTTAAAATAATTCTTACTCAATTATAATAGAAAATTGACTAAATTAAATATAAGTAGTCAAACCTATCATCGCTTTGAAAGTACGATGTTGAGCTTATAAGTCATTCATATTGAACTCCCATCATAATTTATTACCAAGCGCAAAGACAAATAAACATATTATAGCCCAGAATAAACCAAAGCAGAATTCAGAAAGTTTTAATTATAATCCAACGATGCCACTAGCGGCCTTTGTTCAACAGCTATAGTCACTTTAACGCTCCGAAGGTTTTGCTGCTTCTTCAGCTTACCATATTTTTTTATTACTGAGTGACTTTCGGCCGCGGTCTGTTGGCTGCTGCTGTCACTAAAAATCGAGGTCACCAATTATCAATAACGAGATGGACTACACGATAGTGAGCAGAAGAGTATGGAGAAACAATGAGCACCATTATTTGATATACAAAAATCGGATTTAGAATTTTAAGTTTAATATAGTTTAGACAAGTAAAGAAGAGCTCAGTCCGGGTATAATCGAACATTTTAAACTTTTGCAAGTTGTAATAATCAAAGCCAGAAAAAAACCTTAAGGTAAAACTGCAGTTAGATGTTGTTGGGATAGAAATCGTGAATGAATTACAGTCAAATTTTTGTCTTATTAACTTATATTACTGGTCAAGGACCTTAGTGGTTTCTTAACCATATTTAACTTGCCGTCAGCGAAATTATATGAAAGTCATCTCCAAATGACTTTTATGTGATATAAACACAACATATTAAAAAACATTTTTAATTTTCGATCAAAAAATCGCAAGTCAGAATATCAAAGTTTTTCTAAAGCCAATACAGAGCTTACTTGAAATATCTACACTCTGATGGTATAAAATAGTTTCTGTCTTATATACATATATTCGGCAACGTCCCTCTCCTTACTTTTCCGGACCTCATTTCACCCGTAAACTATTTTTCCTTATGGTTTGTATTTTTTTCAGTTTCCGGTTCTGATTGGTTTCAATTTGCTATGATTGTAAAGGCTACTGCATTAGCCAAATGTCGAAGTTTTTATTTTAAATAGTTTTCGATTATTTAGAAGCAGAGTAGTAGCAGTTAGTTACGATTTCATATAATTGTGAATGTTTTTTTTTTTTGCAATTTATATATATATACAAATACTCTTATATGCTTTAAAAATTTCCTAAGTGAGACAATAGACTCAAAGTATATGAATATTTGATCCATATGTTTATTCATAAATCGGTACTCACTTTGATGGATCTATGATATTCCCCGCTAATAATGTAATCCTTAAACCTAGAAAAATATCTTTATTTAAAGATTCTTGTATAATCTTGGATACACGGTAATATTAAATACATTAATTTTTTATGTAGTCTTTATGAACCTGCAAATATAATTTAACTTTAAAGTCCTCCGACTGAAATTTAATATATTTATACTTAAGTATTTCATAATGTCACTTGCAAATTATTGTTATGAAAAATTCTCATAAAGTAATAATTTATAAAGAATACCCATGTTATTGTATAAACTGTATAAATCTTTATACACAATATGTATTTATTTGAAAAATGCGCGTTCGTATGGGTTGTCTGCCTGGAGAAAAGGTGCAGGTGCGTTAAGCATATTTGCACCTTAGTGGCATAACAAACCTCTCAAAAGGTGGATGCAAAAGTTCAGGTGAGCTTCGTTTTATGTGTGTAAGTGTAAACTTGTGGCATCATAACAAGCACGGTAAGTAAATTATTGACAGAGATCCCTAAAGGCCAGACACAACATCTTTGAAGAAGAAAATATCTTCATCGCTTATTTATTACACGCACAACCTGTCAAGATGTAAGAGCACACATGTTCAACCAGAATGCATTGATTTGTGTGTACGTATGTATATCATTGAGTATTTTATATGCATGTGTGGTTATCTTGTGTTGAATCCCTTTTCAACGTTCTATACACAATTGAATTCCCTCCGGCGACATTCAGAGTTGATTTTTTGGTTCAAGTGTTTCGACGCCTAAAAGTATGCTAATAAATATGCGTTGTATTTTTATGCTTTGGGTGATCTTAGTGCCGTGGCATTTATATATTATCATAAACAAATAATATAGATGATTATGTTCATGCTTGTGTAAGTACACATATGGGGTTTTAAGTGATTTTAGAATTGTTGTTTGTTTGGCGGTTTTCGGCTGTGCTGGCGTAAGAATTAATATGTACTAAAACCGTGTAAATTTATATTGTTTGTGTCAATATGTGTTAGTATATACAGGAATATTGGCTATAAAACAATATCCAGAAAAATATATATATCGTTCATTTGCTGCAAGACCGGCATAAGTCAAAAAAAATCGATTCTCCAGAAAACGCGTTTAAAGTTTTCAACTGACTACAACCGTATACGGTGACTCCAACCTTACACCTCTTCTCAAGCGGAGCATATGAGAGGTATTCATATGTATTTTTCACTCATCATGAAGTATGATATAACGAACAATTCTGCAGCATTAACTCAAAAATCACGTTTTTTGATTTATGCCGGTCTTGCAGCAAATGAGCGATATGTGTATGTTGTTACCTCACTTGTATTAGTGTCACGGTATTCGCCTTTGTATTCTCTCCTTGGAATTTGAAATATTTGAAAATTCGAGTCCTTAGAAACGATGTTTTTTGACTACGTACGCCCATGCATCCGCTTGCCGCAAAAGATAATGGAAACGTAAAAGACTCAATCACTTTTTTCACCTTAAAGAATATGTATGTGGCGCGTACATTGATATGTACATGTTTGCGCATATGAAACTGATTACTGAATGAATATGCTCCACACTTTATCTTATTTGCTTGGCTGGTCATTTTCGACATTCCCTAATTGGCTTTGGTATTTTAGTTATCAGGCAAAAGTTTCATTATAGTAAATCGTTACGATTATATTTATGAAGAAAAGCAAAATACTCTGCCTAGCTTTGAAAAGTGAGTCAGACGAATTAAATATTTATATATAACAAACGAACCTTTGAAATTTTTATCACTTCATACTTGAGTTAAGACTAACATGTATCTGTCCTAAAAATGTTTTAGCTCCGCCCATTTTAATTCGGATATGAAAGAGTTAAAAAAAAAATAGGCGAGCAACATTGCACTGTCAGGTGCGTTTCCACAAAATGTCACTCATACGCAATGGCTAAAAGTTTGTATCCTTTTCAATTTTGGCTTGATTTCGTCAGGGTTCAGAGGTAGAATGTGGCTGTGTAAAAAAACTATATCTTCAGAAATTTACATACAGTAGATTATTTTATTTTATTTATTTATTTATTTATTATTTGTAAAATAATAATACAATTATTATTATACATTAAATATAAGGAGCACTAGCTACAGAGGCTTTCAGCTCACGGCTTAATTATAAAAGACTTAGATAATAAAGATGGAACCTTCCATGTATTAAATATTTACAAGCAATATGTTTTTATGTACTAAAAATTATATGTTATAAATAAATTTAAAAAGGAAGGATAACTTAAATATATTTCTTTAACTTTGTATGAGATAGGAATTCACAAATTTTAGTGATGTTTACAATAGATGTTATTTTTAATAAATCAAGAGCTTTATTATTCTGAAGTATACTGGTCCTTGCTGAATTGAAGAAGGGGCATTCATCCAGTAGATGTGTTATGGTTAAGGACGACGAGTTACAATATAGGCAGGATGAAATACGGTTTCCATTTAATAAATGGGAATGCGTTAATGACGTATGACCAAGACGAAGTCGAACAAAGGCTTTTATATCTTGACAACGGCCTGATGGCGGATAAGTAGGTTTTTTCCCCTCTTGGTTGCAGATGGCGTAGTGGTGTTGCACATTCTTCCAAGCATTAACTTTTATGGCTTTTTGTTTTGAAGCGATTAAATGGTTTATATCCTTTTTTTCGATGTAGTCGAAAACAATCAATGGCTGTTTTGCCGCAAATTTGGCGTTTTGATCGGCCCATTCATTTCCGTTAATACCGGCGTGTCCAGGGATCCACATAATTTTTATGTTTGTGTTCCCAATTAGTATGTTTCTAATTTTCGCAATGAGGTATGATTTGTTGGATGTATTTAGGAGAGCTGAGATTGTAGACTTGCTATCAGTACATATTAATGTTTTTAAGTTAGAGGTTTGTATTAGGGATAGCGCATTATAGATTGCTGCTGCCTCTGCGGTGTATACTGAGCTGTAATTGGGCAGGTGACCAGCTTTTAACGTATTTCCACCGTTATCAACAATAGCAAAAGACGTGTAGAAGTCGGCCTTCGAAGCGTCAGTAAAAATGAGTTTCCAATCTACGTAGTGTTGTACAATGAGCTCTTTGAACAAACTTTGATATACCCTGGAGTTGGTGTTCTTTTTATGATGTTTTTGGAGATGTAGCTCGAACGAAGAATCTTTGAGTAGCCATGATGGGGCAAAAGAGATAGACTTTTCCTCCGGTGTAGTTGTAATATCGAGATCCTTGGCTAATTTAATGCATTTAGAAATAGTGGAAGAAGTATTGGTGTATGTATCGTTAGTCCATTTGGCTTTTACTATACCATACAAAAGCTTATTATTACATAATAGTAGTTTTGGAATAAGCTTTTGCGAAGTATGTAAAACTCTTTCCTCAATGGATGGGAGTCCGGCTTCCGTTAATATGAACTTTATTGGTGATGTTGAGAATGCCCGAATACTTCTTCTAACAGCTGCATGATATGGTGCAAAGATTTGCTTTATGTTGCTTTTAGCGCAATTGCCGTAGATAGGGAGACCATAATCAATCTTAGATAAAATTAAAGCTCTTGTAATATTGATGAGAGAAGAGATGTGAATTAAACAGTATTTTGATGATAGATACTTAATTATATTAAGCCTAGAAATTAGTTGCTTACGTAGATTTGTACAATGTTCCTTAAAAGTAAGTCTCTTATCGAATATTAAACCTAGGAATTTAAGACTAGTAGTATTTACAATATTTACATTATTATAACTTAGATTGAAGTTATTACATTTGTGTTTTCTACAAATATGGAATAGTTTGCATTTATTTATAGAAATATTCGCACCTGAACAATTGGACCAATTTGAAATATCAGTAAGGATTTTTAAGAAAGTATTTTTTACAGTATTTAGATTATTTTGTTTGGAGAAGATCAGCACATCATCAGCATAAATAATATGCGAAATGAGTTTATATTTAGAGATTATCGTACTGATTTCGTTAAATGCGATTACAAATAGTATGACAGACAATGGTGATCCTTGTGGGATTCCATTGTACATATTGTACGTGTTCGAGAAAGTGTTGTTGATTTTAGTCATGAATTTCCGATTGGTTAGGAAAGATTTAATAAAGTTAAATATTTTTTCACCAATTTGCCACTTCTCAAGCTGTCGTAGAATAACATGAGAACCAACTCTGTCGAAAGCTTTTTCGAAATCCAAACTGAGAGTGGATATGTGGTTTCTTTTCGATAAAGCAGTTTTGGCGAAATCATCAAAATAGAGTAAAGCATCCATAGTGCCTTGCCCTGCCTTGAATGCCACTTGGTTTTGACTGAGAAGGTTTTTATTTAATGCGAACCACGAGATTCGTTTTGATATGATTTTTTCTAGTAGTTTGCCCATGCAACAGAGTAGTGATATTGGCCTGTAACCAAGAACATCGGTAGACACTACATTGGATTTGGGAATTGCTACTATCACCGCATTTTTCCAGCTTTGAGGGTAGACACCTTGACATAAAATATTGTTGTACAATTTGATAATTCTATTTTTGAGACTTAAAGGACAGTTTTGAAATCCTGTCTGCACCGGGAGTCTTGCCTGACATTGAAGATAAAGTGAAATCGAATTCTGCGATGGTTATGTCTGATTCGATAATAGATGGAGGTGAGTGATCTTTACTGTACCTTCGTCTGAGAAGTGCATTTTTGTTTGATACAAACGAGTGGTGGAAGTTTGAATCGTTCGAATAATCGGACCAAACAGAGGCGAAATGATTAGCTATGTCTTTTGAGTCGAAAATTGGGCCATTTGGAGTGTTTATACATTTAAGATTCACTTGCGAATAGGAGCCTGAGAGCATTTTTATGTCGGCCCATAATTTTTTGGGATTTGTTAGCGGAGTGATAGCTTCGGTAAGTTTCTGTAAGCTAGCTCTCTTGGCTTCTTTCATATTTTTCCGAAACACTGCATTGGCTTTTTTGTATTTTATTAGATTATCAATAGAGCGAATTCTTTTGTAGATTAACCAAAGTGATTGTTTTTCTTCTCTAAGTTTAGATAACTCCGTCGACCAATAAGGCACATGATTTTTGAAGCTTTTTTTACCCGTTTGGGGGATAGAGAGGTGAGCAGAAGTTTTGATTATTTTGGTAATCGTAGCTGTTTCTTTATTTATATTATCGTCTATGGGTTTTGCAGCAGAAAGATTTTCGCAGAATTGCTGAAATTTCGACCAATTTGCCTTGTCCAACAGAAATTTTGGCTTAGCCGACCCTTTACAGGAAAAGGGGGTTGATAAGTGAGTTATAATGGGGAAGTGGTCGCTGTTATATAGCTCAGTTAGAGTTTGGCTGTTAAGTTTGGGGGCGATAGCAGAAGAACAAATGACCAGGTCTACATTTGTGAACGAATTATGTGTAGAAAAATGAGTAGGAGAACCGTCGTTTAAAATTGTCAAGTTTTCCGCTAATACAAGGTCTTCTATGATTTTACCTCTTTGGTTAGTACATGTGGAACCCCAAAGGGGGCTCCAGGCATTGAAATCGCCAAGTATAAGTAGGGGTGTTTGGATAGGTCCGATTATATCTCGTAGTTCTTTGATATTAAAGTTTTGGTGTGGTGGAATGTAAATTGTTAGGATGGTTAATTTAAATCCAATAAATATTTCTACTGCTATTGTAGAAATATTAAAACATGTAGGGAGAAGTTTGTGTGGGAAATCTTTTTTTATTAGTGTAGCAACACCTTGTTTGCTAGTATGATTTTGTGTTAAGTTGGAAAAATAGGCAGCGTATTGTTTGGGTACAGTAGCTGCGGAATTAAATGAAAGGTGTGTTTCTTGTAGTGATATAACACTTGGAGAATGTTCTTTTATGAGTAATTCTAGGTCGGTGTAATTGTTGTAGAATCCGTTCATATTCCATTGGAGAAATTTGAACATTTCTTAGAAATGAGAGAATTGAGAAAGAAGTGGGGAATAATTATGAGATTTATTGTTTTTCATCGTCAGAAGAGATAATTTCATGAGGTGCGGTAATGTCTGTATAAGTATGTAGAGAGAGGTTGATATTGTCTGTAGAGAGAGGGAGAGTTAGGTAGTTAAGAGAATCTGTTGTGGATATTTTAGGAGTGGGTGGTATGCTTATTTTGGTTGGGTTTGTTTTTGTTTGGGTAAGCGTTAGGTTAGGTAGGTTTTTTGTTATTTCTTTTGTAGTTACATTTGTTGAGTTTAGATGGTTATCAATTACGAAATTATTTTTGTTTTCTTTTATGGTTTGCTTTAGTTGTGGAAGAGGATAAGCTGTTGGGGTTTTTAGTGCAGTGTCAATGGAGAGTGATAGGGGAGGAGATGATGAGGGGTGGGAAATCACGTTTGTTATTTGCTTATTTGTGTTTTCTTTTGTAACAGATGCGAAAGAAGTGTTAGCGGGGGTCGGGGGTAATTGTTGTTTGTAGAGCCTTAGTGCTTCTCGCATTGAGCATTTGTTTTCTGTTTTTATTTTTAGAATATTTTTGGATTGTAGGTATTTAGGACAGGAGCGTGAAGAGGAGGGATGATCACCTGAGCAATTTGCACAGAAGGTGCGGTTGCATGGCGAGGGGAGATGAGGAGGGAAATTGCACATATCGCAGGCTGGATTGTTGTTGCAACGTTTCGTTGTGTGGCCAAGAAGCTGGCAACTTTTACACCTCATAGGGTTAGGGAAATATGCTCTAATCCGCATTGTGCGCCATGAGACTTCGATTTTTTCTGGAAGTTTATAGAGGTCAAATGAAAGAAGTACCACTCCACTAGGTCTTTGTTTGCCTTCTAGATTTTTAGTGAATTTATAGGCGGAAGTAACTCCCTGATCTTTTAAATTGTCAACAATTTCTTCTTCTGAAATGTCGTTTAGGAATGGGGCGTAAATTGTTCCTTTAGAGCAATTCAGATTGTCATGTAATTTCACTTTAATGTCGCAAATACCATTCAATTTCTTTATTGTTAGAAATTTTTCGGCGATCTTGCGATTTTTAACGAGTAAGAGTAAATTTCCATCACGTAATTCGGTGATAGATAAAATTTCCTTACTAATTGATTCTAAGCTTTTATGTACGGCGAAACAAGAGTATTTGGAAAGTGATTTGTTCGAATCTACTGCAGATATTAGAAGAAACTTTGGGCAATCTTTTTTAATTTGAGGTAGTTCTGGAAAATTTTCAAGTGGTTTATATGTCAGTTTTTTCCTTTTGGGGTTGGGGCTAGAGGCAAGCAAAGCAAACCTATTTTCCCCGAGGTTTGGAGGCCCTGGGGCCATAATAAATCAAATATTCACTAATAAGCACTATTTTTTACGCGAGTAACCGTACGATCAAGGTAAAATGAAAACACGTGTACTTATATGCAAAATGAATATGCGAATAAAGTGTAAAGCACAAAAGAAAAACCGCGATTAGAAAACACGTCCGCTCAATGAGAGAGATAGTCGAAGACTGTACAGTAGATTATTTCACAAATTTTGTGAGTTTCCTTGGTGAGTACTCTGCTACTCATTGAATATGTGGTTTACGTTTTAGCTGTTTAGTCTTATATTTTTTCAGCTAATTCAAATCTGAGTTTGATGTGATCTAAAAATTACCAAGTCGCTTAGTTGGAAGTGGCAAACATTTTAAATATGTGTTTCATTTGGCATTCTCAAGCATTTAAAATGTATTACTTTACACTTTTATTATAAAACTTTCAACTATTTAATGTATTTACATACTGCCCATTCATGCTGATGACCCTTTCATCTAGTCATTATTTTAGGCAAAACCTCATATCAATGCTTTTTAACGCAATCATTTGAAAGGTATATATCTACAATGTAGATTCTACATATATGTTCATTTCTATGTGAAAAATAAAAAATAGCGTATTTATGTAAAATTAAATATGGGACATGATTTTAACTCAATTGTTGGCGACCCTTTTCAAAATTAACACTTCTGTACACATTCACATTTCCTTACTTATGTAAAAAAAATATGTACAAACTCTGTAATGGTTTCTCCTATGAACAACAATGTAAAGTTTGTGAAAGTGTCTATAACAAACGAGAATTTACTGTTTTCTCACTCAAACCTGAGCCCTTCCAATGAATTCACAATTGTACAGATGCAATTCGACGAAGCCTAGCAGAGCCTGGCATTTCCTGTGAAATGCTCTCTTTATTCTTTCGTTAACAAGTATTCCTGCAACAACTTTCATGAAGAAAATGCAAATATTTATCGCCTAATCGGAAATTAGTCAGTCAGCCCCAGGTTCGTGCATTTTTTTATCAAAATATTTTAGAATTATAATGACATTCCTGATGTTAGGATTAAAAATTAGGTTTTTTGTTTTTTTTTTTATTAAAACTTTAAAGTATTAGTTTTTGATTTGAATTATTGTTAAAGCAAGTTTATTTGCTTTGTAATCTTCAATTATAAAATGCTTCATATTTATTTTTAATTCTGTAATAATACATTCTTAATCCGGTATGTGAAATTAAAATGGAAGAACTCTTCCAAAACATAAACGAAAATTCAAGAATTTTTTGAAAATTTTGACGGCCATTATGGATCCGTCATTCTGTATTTTGAAAATTTGTCTTTAATTACGTAATCAGGGACCCCTCAAAACCCCTCTATCTCAAAATTAAGCTAAATTCGTTAATATTTTTAAATTTTTTTCTGTTAAGTAAAATCTGACATGTATTTTGAGGTTAGGAAAAAATCCTGACGTGATGGAGCAAAGGCTTCAGATTTGGTTTCAGCGGCTCAAAATACATATAATACACCATGTTTGGTCAAAGGAACCTTTCATCGACTTTTTTTTGTGGACCTGTGTAATTTTCATTTGTATACTTCGAACTTCTCACGCACATTATTAATGGAGACCAACACGACTGCCGCCACTATGACGTTCTGGACTATGTGTCCATGACGGAGATTCATCGATCATTGTCGGGAACAAACCACTAAGAGGCAAATAGGAGCGAGAGAAAAAAGGCAAAAGCGTATAAGAAACAAAGCCTTTGAGATGAAATACAAAGATATATAAAAAATTGTATATTGATGACGTTAAAGCAATTAATATTTTAAAATGTAGGACAAAATATTAATGATAATTTTAATATACTACTTATTCGTTTTTACATACGTGAAGAGTTCTTAAATACCACTAAGAAAGTCTATCCATGTGTGAGCTCTTAATTGCAACGGGGAGGGCCTTCACCTAACAGTTTCCTATTATTTTCTTATATAAGATAGAAGCCTTCAAATCTAGCTTCCAACTACTTACAAGACATCTCGTTTCAAAGATTTTGTTTTTGCAAAAAACCATTCATGATTTCGCCAACATTTATTTGCCGCTGCGACTGTCATTTCCTGTTACACTAGAAGTTCGAAGCGACTTAATACACAGAAAATCTAAATAAAGCTTCTGCTTCCAACATGGGCCAATATGTATGTATGTAATCCCAATGTTAAAAGTTTCGAGGAAATTTCATTTGTCACTGTGCAAAGAATAATGGCGATTGATTTGGTATTGACTTCCGATTGAAATTGTTTGCATTCGGATGAAAAGACAGATTGCTGCAAATGTAAAATGAAATGAGGCTGTGTTAGTATTTGTATGTAGGAAGATAATACATGTGCTTTATATTGGTGACAACAATGGCGTAGACAAAACACGTGGTATATAGTAGACAGTAGAGCGGGTCGATTTTTTTATATAATATTCTATGGGTCGTTAAGAACAATTTTGCCGAAGAGACTATGTGTCCAAAACCGGTTTTGATTCAGCGATTTTTAAGGTGAAGTTTAAAGAATCTGAAGAATCGGTTGTAAGGGAGATATGTTATATAGTTATCCGTTATGCAATTTTCCATGCTTTTGACTAACATTAAATCGACTCGCTCTACTAGACAAGTGTTGAAGCCAGCAATCACATGAGCGTGCACACAAAGAAATATTACCGCTGCAGAAATTTAGCCATACAAATTACTTACTCAAACAACATATGTACATGTGACTAAAGCAATAAAACTCAAAATGTTCGAAGGTTCATATGACAGCGATCTAGTATTTTGTTTAGAGCGAAGGCCTCAATTATATGAAGTTTTGTGAGTTGTTCGACTTCAAAATAGTGGTAATAGTAATATCACTTAGATTTTTCGCTTACAATTAGGACCACATTGGAAATTATAAACATACGTTAAGGCAAAGTCTACATAATCATTCAAAAAACTAATCGACAAGTTGAGTGCATGATTGTCTCAACCATCATCGACGTAAATTAGTGCTTGCATATCTACATGTGATTTTATTTTACTCATTTTGTTGCTTTTCGTCGGCAAATAATGGTTTTATCGTCTATTTGCCATCACAAAGCCAGCAAGCCACTGATAAGCACAAGCTCAGCAAAAATTTTATTTTACATACAAGTTGATGTCCTAGATTGATTATTACTGCTTTACATTTTATCACTTTTTGTTGCTGTTAAGAATCTTTATTTTGTATTCTAATTTTTTAATATTCGAGTAATTTTTTGCTTTTTTTTATGACAAATTAATAAATATTTAATTAAATCGCAGCCAAGTTCGGCGTCTTTAACTACTCGGACCCGGACGGGCACTGAAACATTGAAGTTTTCAAGGCAGTCAGTTGAAATTCCATGCTCCTACAGCATTCTAAGATAATAGATATGATAAAACTTTGAGTACTCAATTCCTTTTTTACGACGTGATATTAACGTCACTAAAACCTTTACTGCTTTAATATCACTGCAGCAATTTCATTAGCATACATATATCACGCAATTGAAAGATTTTCAAAGTCAATGTTAATTACCAGTACTGCAAAGATTTCTGAATTGCGCGTTTCCAGCCCTCTGGATCCATTGACCGAACGGGTGAAAGTTTAATGGTTGTTTGGCTTCAATTCTTGCACGACTTGAATTTTGATTGGCCGTAAACCAAGATCGGGCAAAATCTTTCGAATAATGGGTAGGCACGGTTGTAATATTTTCGTCCGATGGAGGATGCACTCTTTCATTATTTACTAGAGTAAACGTGCTTTAAAATCGATCCATGATTACTGTAATTACCGATTCTGTTGGGAGTTTATGTAGACCGAATATTGGATGTTGCCAAAACCGAATCTCTATATTGGTAATAATAGATATTGCAAACGTTTTTCCGGAGTAAGTCGGTTCATTAGGAAATAACAAACAAAAAAAGGAAAAAAACAAACATAAGTTAGACACTGAAATCATTGGATGGTGCTCATTTCAGATCTTCTTCTTCTTCTTAATTGGCGTAGAAACCGCTTACGCGATTATAGCCGAGTTTTCTTCTTTTCGCTACGTAGCGCCAATTGGATATTCAAAGCGTAGCCAGGTCCTTCTCCACCTTCCAATGGAGTGGAGGTCTTCCTCTTCCTCTGCTTCCCGCGGCGGGTACTGCGTCGAATACTTTCAGAGCTGGAGTGTTTTCGTCCATTCGGACAACATGACCTAGACAGCGTAGCCGCTGTCTTTTAATTCGCTGAACTATAATATCGTCATATATTTCATACAGCTCATCGTTCCATCGAATGCGATATTCGCCGTGGCCAACGCGCAAAGGACCATAAATCTTTCGCAGAATTTTTCTCTCGAAAACTCGCAACGTCGACTCATCCGCTGTTGACATCGTCCAAGCCTCTGCACCATATAGCTGGACGGCAATAATGAGTGACTAATAGAGTTTAGTCTTTGTTCGTCGAGAGAGGACTTTACTTCTCAATTGCCTACTCAGTCCGAAGTAGCATCTATTGGCAAGAGTAATCCTGCGTTGGATTTCGAGGCTGACATTGTTGTTGCTGTTAATCTGTTAATGCTGCTTTCAAGATAGATGAAATTATCCACAACTTCGAAATTATGACTGTCAACAGTGACGTGGCTGTCTAGTCGCGATGCGACGACTATTTGTTTGATGACAGGAGATATTTCGTCTTGCCCTCTTTCACTGTCAGACCCATTTGCTTTACTTCCTTGTCCAGTCTGGAGAAAGCAGAACTAATGGCGCGGGTGTTGAGGCCGACTCTTATAAAAGATTATACCTGTTCGATTAAGTTCTGCAGCTCGAATTATTTTCTCCAGCAGCAGATTGAAAAAGTCGCACGATAGGGAGTCGCCTTGTCTGAAACCTCGTTTGGTATCGAACGGCTCGGAGAGGTTCTTCCCGATCCTGACGGAGCTTTTGGTGCCGCTCAACGTCAGTTTACACAGCCGTATCAGTTTTGCGGGGATACCAAATTCAGACATCGCGGCATAAAGGCATCTCCTTTTCGTGCTGTCGAAAGCAGCTTTAAAATCGACGAAGAGGTGATGTGTGTCGATTCTCCTTTCACGGGTCTTTTCCAAGAGTTGGCGCATGGTGAATATCTGGTTGGTTGTTGATTTGCCAGGTCTAACGCCACACGGAAAGGGTCCAATCAGTTCGTTGGCGGTGGGCTTTAATCTTTCACACAATACGCTCGATAGAACCTTATATGCGATGCTGAGAAGGCTTAGTTGGCGCAGATTGTGAGGTCTCGATTTTTGTGTATTGGACAGAGCACACTTAAACTCGTCGTCGGGCATGCTTGTATCCGACCATATTCTACAAAGAAGCTGATGTATGCTCCTTAGCAGTTCTTCGCCGCAGTTGAATAGCTCGGCCGGCAATCCATTGGCCCCGCCGCTTTGTTGTTCTTCAGATGGGTAATTACTATTTGAACTTCTTCTTGGTCGGGCAATGGAAGGTCTGCTCCAACGTCATCGATTGGGAATTCGGGTTCACTATCTCCTGTTGTTATACTTTCGCTGCCCTTCAGCAGAATGGAGAAGTGTTGCCTCCATAATTTCAGTATACTCTGAGTATCAGTGACTAGATCACCTCTGGGGGTTTTACAAGAGTATGCTTCAGTCTTGAAAACTTTTGTTAGTCGCCGCATCTTTTCATAGAATTTTCGACCCTTACCCTGTCGGCCAGCTTATCGAGCTGTTCGTACTCACGCATTTCGGCCCTCTTTCTTTTTCTGTCTACAAATGCGTCTCGCTTCCCTCTTCAACTCTCGGTATCTATCCCATCCCGCACGTGTTGTGGTCGATCGTAACGTTCAGATCTAGTCCTTTAAAATTCTCTAGTAAATAACTTATTTTATTTCAAATTGTAAATAGACAAAAGGACCGGAAATGTAAAGAAATTTCTAGAAAAGTTAACTCCACCAGCACGAAACGAATAGACAACAGAAGTGTACAAAGAAAAAACTGAAATAAGACGTCTGCCACAATGTCGCGACGCCACAAGTGCAGTGCCAGTGATGGCAAATAGAGAAATTAAAGGGGAATAAAAACGAAATTCGAGAAAAATTAAAATGCGACTTGACATGGAAGTTGCAGTGAAAGTGAAAAGTTTGCTGGATGGGAAAGGGGCAGGCGCCTTCGCTCTCTCTCTCAAATTATCACATAATTGTACTTTTACTGTTATCCGATTTCATGTTGCACATACATATTTGCTTACATATGCACATTCTTAAAATACAGTGCAATTGTAAATGACTTCACTTATTCCACTAATGTGCGACCAACTTACGATAAACCACGAGAAATGGAGGCAAACTACAAAACTACCGGCTAGTTATGACAAATACACAATAACATTTATTTGTAAAAATGATTCCTAAACGTACATATATCTGCATAGGTTTACTAATGTGTTGCTTGTGATATACTAACAAGTGTTCTTAGAACGATGTTTCCTCTTGCCATGGACGACAATGTAATGGGAAGGTAAAGACTAAGCATTTGTGCGGATGAATGAGCACGTTTTTATTTGTCCGTGGAGAATTTGATTAGAGAACATAACGTTGTAGTAGAAAATCTTGTTATCACTTTCTTGTTCACAGCTGTAATATCTTGTAATTGAAATTTTCTTTTTGTATATCCATTATACTCTTTCGCGAATTCGAGTCATTCTACCATTAGGCGGTTTTATCTTGGTAAAATGGAAAAAGTAAGAAATATGTTTTAGCAGGATGACAATAGTATGGGATATGCTGTTGACACGGGGCTTTTAATTTTATCCGGTTCTCTAATAGGAATAATATGATTTCTAAGTGTCGTTTCGGCTATTTTTAATAAAACAGGATCCGCAAACTTTTCTCATTTTATTTAGTTTTGTTTACAATTTCAGCAAATTCGCCTGCAACTTTTGTTATTGTTGATATTGTTTTGTTTGTCGACTTCCCTAATTTATTTGTGTATTCATTCGTATTGTTGTTGCTTTGAGACGGTTCAATGAGAGCGTAGAGTTTGTAATTATATGAGAATTAATTTACCTCGTAATTGTTGTTCAGGTAATTAAATGCAAATTTGTGCTACGTCAGTAACTTCTGAAGTGATGTGATTTCAAGTATTGACTTTACGTTAAGTTCCTAAATTCACCTCAGACACAAAACACCATCAGCGAATGGCTTATCTAAATTTTACAAAGCGAACTAAAGGAGCATTATACAAGGTGTGTTCCAAAATAAACAGGATTTAAAAAAAAAAAACAGAACAAATGGTTTTTCGGGCAAAATCATTTTATTTTATTCGAAATAGTCTCCTTCTGCTTCAATACAACTTCTTGCATGGCCCAAAAGCATGTCGAACAAGTGTTTTAGCTCGTTGGCCGGTATGGCGGCCAGTATGCCAGTGCACGCCTTTTGAATGGCCTCTACGTCTGCATAACACTTTCTTTTCATGGGCAAATGCATTTTTCCGAAAAGGAAGAAGTCGCACGGTGCCATATCAAGTGAATACGGGGTGTGGTTAATGGTTAAAATGTGATTTTTGGTCAAATAATTGGTCACAATGATATCCCTCGAATGTTGGATTCTGAGCAATTTTTGGCCGTCAGTCAATTTGTGCGGAACAAACTGTGCACACACCTTTCGTAAGCCCAAATGTTTGGTCGAAATGCGATAAATCGATGATTTGAAGATGTTCAGTTCCATTTCATGTATTCAAATATTGATTTTGGATTTTTGATGAATTCACTCAGAGTTTCTATGGAATTTATGTTGATCACGGATTTTGATTGGTCCACTTGTTGATCGTCATTTTGGTTACTCGCATTATCCACCACGCTCTAACACACACATAATGACCTCACACACCATCACCTACTTTCGCCGAACCAAAGTACAAAAGGACAGACAATATGAAAAAAACTCACTCTGGCGCTACGACATCCATTCGAAGAACACGATTCCCTTTATGGCTACCTTTTTTTCGCGAACATCTTGTTAAAGTTAAATTTTTATAAACCTATGTTCATAAAAAAATTCTAACGTTTTTTTCTTCCGAACCACTTGTTAAATTCAAAGACTAATATTTTATACTTTGTGAAATAATAAATTCCAAAATTGATAACCACTTGAAGTGAAGAGTAAACGAATTTTTTTTTAATAACAATTTGGGTGAAGTTATATGGTGAGTGCGGAAAAGGTGGTACATAAAATAATAATACAAGAAAATTTGCCTTTACTTAGTTATAAAATTTATTTGTTTATTCGAACTCAATTGTTATAATTAGGTACAAGAACAAAACATAACATATAAATTTGTATTTGGAGAATGACAAAAGATCAATTCGGAAATGGATGACAGAAAGTAAAGTTGGCGTTTGCGGAACGGTATTGTGATGAGGACTAAATCGAATCGCTATTAAATCAAATGATGTCGATGGTGTCAATACATAAGGTAATAGCGTGTAACGAAAAAATTGTGTAGGCGGCTATAAAAATATAAATCGAAAAAAGAAAAACTGGGATTCGAATATTCCCTACTTGTGAGTTTTGGTCATTAGGTGGCATGCTTTATAGGCATTATTCGTGCATATTCTTATCTCGTTATGTTCATTGATTCTTAATTTGTATACTGGAAAGTGAAAAAATCAAAAGGAACTTAAAATTGACTTTTAAAGTTGACTTTTGACAGAAACTTAGATATGTAATTGAAATTCAGAGAAAACTATAATAGTATGTCCGTGTGTTGAAGATGGGTTAAATCATGTCACTACTTCCCTCAGCCCTTATATACCCAATATAAAGGTTTTCGACCTTCCGGGTTGACTTTGTACAGCATATATCGACCAATGTGTGAGTTGTCTTAACAAATTTGGGAGAGCATTGGTTACACATAATTTCAATATCAGGATTTTCGAATACCTGGTTAATTATACTCCATATGAGATTGGTGACTGTATGTCAGGAACCTTGCTGAAACCTTGTAAATATTTAATTAGTGTGCGAACATAGTCAGTACTCATATACCATACATACACACGAATAAAATTTATTTAGACGTTTTTAATACATACTAATTCGAATTCAACATAGCCGAAAACCGCCAAGCAAACGCTAATTATGAAGTAACTTAATTACAGTAGACTAACGCAAACATCCACATAATCCTTTACATTATTTCTTTTAACAATATTTAGGTGGCAGAGCATAAAAGTCACTCAAACTATAAAGAACACCTCGTAATTGTTTAGCATACTTTTAGGAGTCGAAACATTTGAACCAGAAAATCAACTCTGAATGTCGACGGAGGGAACTCAAATGTGTATAGAACGTTGAAAAGAGATTAAACGCACTATAATCACACATGCATATAAAATATTCAATGATATTCGTACGCACGATGCATTGCGGTTGTACATGAGTGCTCGTACATTTTGGCAGGATGCGCGGGATGGCGTTGGGAAATATTTTCTTCTTAAATGGTGTTGTGTCTGGCCTTTAGCGACTACTTACCGCGCTGCTATAACGCCAAAAATTTACACTTGCACACATGAAAAGTAGTTCACCTGAACTTTTGCATCCACCTTTTGAGAAGTTTTTTGGTCCGCCATGGTGTAGATATGATTTACACAGCCAGACAACCTATACACCCGCGCACTTTTCACATAACTGCGTAGACATGACATATAAAGAGTTAAATAGTGTTTACGTGCACATGGATTTTGTAAAAGAGATGCTTCGTGTTATGCACGAATTATAATATCTATAGTAGTGCAATATTTTCAAGCGGTAAATGAGAATTTTTAATAACAATAATTGGCAAATGACGATATAAAATACGTTCTATTTCAGTCTGTGGACTTCAAAGCTCAAATATATTTGCAGGTTAATAGAGACTACATAAATAATTAATGTATTTAATTTTACCGTGTATAACATACAAAAACATAACAGAATCTTTAATCAAAGTTATTTTTCTAAGGTTTCGAATTTTCACCGTAGCGTTATAGACTGCAAGATGATATGGATTATACTATTATATATATTATATTGTGAACATCAAAGATTCGTCAC
The DNA here is from genome assembly GCF_023373825.1 of Bactrocera dorsalis. Classification (NCBI taxonomy): domain Eukaryota; kingdom Metazoa; phylum Arthropoda; class Insecta; order Diptera; family Tephritidae; genus Bactrocera; species Bactrocera dorsalis. The sequence continues at coordinate 64,183,187 of NC_064305.1, forward strand.
AGAAAGTACCGATTTGTGAAGAAAAATGTTGGTGAAATATGTATATACAATGTGCGTTCCAAAGTAACAGGACTTTCTGAATCTAGCGCCTCTTGCGCCATTTATATGTCGATTGGTGCGTGTGATTTTCCTATCTTTATCGTTTGTCCAGTGATTTCTTGACACTTCATTGATTGGATGTGAAATTATTGCGTTTTAAGTGTCACATTTATTTATGTTATCGGTGCGAATATGAGCTTCGAACAAAGAGCCAACATTATATTTTGTTTTAAAATTGGTAAAACTTTTACCGAAACATTTCAATTTATGAAACAAGTTTATGGCGATGATTGCCTATCCCCTAGCAGAGTGTGGGCCAATCAAAATCCGTGATCACCGGAAATTCCATCGAAACTGTACCTGAATTCATGAAAACGAAGCCGGAATCATCATTGAATCTTATGGAAATGGAATTGAACATCGATTTATCACATTTTGACCGAACATTTCGGCTTATGAAAGGTGTGTCCATGGTTTGTTCCCTACAAATTGACGGACGACCAAAAAATGGCTCAGAATCCAACGTTCGAAGGACATCATTGTGACCAATTATTTAACCAAAACTCACCTGATATGGCACTGTGCGACTTCTTCCTTTTCGGAAAAATGTATTTGCCCATGAGAGGAAAGCGTTATTCAGACGCAGAGGCTATTCAAGAGGCTTGCACCGGCATACTGGCGGCCATACCGGCCAACGAGTTAAAACACTCGTTCAACATGCTTTTGGACCATGCAAAGAGTTGTGTTAAAGCAGAAAGATACTGCTTTGAATGAAATAAATTGATTTTGCCGAAAAAAACATTTGTCCGGTTTTTTTTTAAGTACTGTTTACTTTGCAACTTTTATATTCTAAGGCTATTTGAAGATATAAGATACTTAAAAATATATAATAATATTTCACACCAAATTAATCCAATTTATATATTTTTACATAAAGGAGTTAATTACAATAATTTTTTAGGTCTTTGAATGTGAGGTCTAATTTTTAATACGCTTTTATTAGCTTCACTTGTATGTATGTATGTATGTTTTTTGTAACTTTTTTTAAGTGGTACTGAAACGTAGAATATTTGAGCGACACTGTAGGAAGGCGACAGTAAGTTTAAGCAGCTCACCAAAAAATGTGCAACATCTATATAAAACTAGTTTTGGCGACATTTGAGTAGCATATGTATATACTGAAATATACATATGTATATCCTTAAAGAAAGTATACTTTATATAGATACATATACTTACATATGTACATATATAAGTATAACCGCGCACCAGAAGAAGTAATATCAAATTAATAATGCAAAACATGTGACTTTTAGGTAATAAAAAAATTAATACTTATAATAAAATTTTTGTATAGGGTGATTTTTTAAGAGCTTGATAACTTTAAAAAAAAAAAAAAAACGCATAAAATTTGCAAAATCTCATCGGTTCTTTATTTGAAACGTTAGATTGGTTCATGACATTTACTTTTTGAAGATAATTTCATTTAAATGTTGACCGCGGCTGCGTTTTAGGTGGTCCATTCGGAAAGTCCAATTTTGGGCAACTTTTTCGAGCATTTCGGCCGGAATAGCCCGAATTTCTTCGGAAAGGTTGTCTTCCAAAGCTGGAATAGTTGCTGGCTTATTTCTGTAGACTTTAGACTTGACGTAGCCCCACAAAAAATAGTCTAAAGGCGTTAAATCGCATGATCTTGGTGGCCAACTTACGGGTCCATTTCTTGAGATGAATTGTTGTCCGAAGTTTTCGCTCAAAATGGCCATAGAATCGCGAGCTGTGTGGCATGTAGCGCCATCTTGTTGAAACCACATGTCAACCAAGTTCAGTTCTTCCATTTTTGGCAACAAAAAGTTTGTTAGCATCGAACGATAGCGATCGCCATTCACCGTAACGTTGCGTCCAACAGCATCTTTGAAAAAATACGGTCCAATGATTCCAGCGTACAAACCACACCAAACAGTGCATTTTTCGGGATGCATGGGCAGTTCTTGAACGGCTTCTGGTTGCTCTTCACCCCAAATGCGGCAATTTTGCTTATTTACGTAGCCATTCAACCAGAAATGAGCCTCATCGCTGAACTAAATTTGTCGATAAAAACACATTTCGAACCGAAACACTGATTTTGGTAATAAAATTCAATGATTTGCAAGCGTTGCTCGTTAGTAAGTCTATTCATGATGAAATGTCAAAGCATACTGAGCATCTTTCTCTTTGACACCATGTCTGAAATCCCACGTGATCTGTCAAATACTAATGCATGAAAATCCTAACCTCAAAAAAATCACCCGTTAGTAACATAAAATTCAGATACTAGTTTTCAAAATGCCTCCGAGAAGCAACTGTAGAAGAAAACTCCTTTTTTTAACTTTGGCTGTCACGTCGATGTGAGCTTTTTTATAAATTGTCAACGAATCTTATGGCGGAGTATACTATTTAAGTTATTTTCGTTTATTTTTCACAATATTGGCTAATCTCATAGAAGAAAAAATAAATTTTTAAAAATTAATATAGTTTAAAAAAACTAAAAAACACGCTTTTAAAGCATATCAAACTAAAAAGAAAATAATAATTCTTTGTATAAACTAACAATAATAATGAAGGAAAAATTCCTGCATTATTGTGAGAAAAAGCGTGGGTGCTTTGTGACATATTTTTCATTATATCGAGCATGCCACGCTTTTCTCACAATAATGCAGGAATTTTTCCTTCATTATTATTGTTAGTTAATACAAAGAATTATTATTTTCTTTTTAGTTTTGATATGCTTTAAAAGCGTGTTTTTTAGTTTTTTTAAACTATATTTATTTATTTGTATACCCTGAACATGGCGAAAACATTTAAGACCCTAAGGTGCATGTGTATATAATCAATACGACGAGCTTAGTCGATTTAGTCATATTCGTCTGCCTGTATGTATGTATATACGCTTTGCAGGTATCGATTGAAATTTTTTCAGTAAACATCACTAAGTTCTTTTACGGGTGCTAAAGCTTCGGATAAAAAGACGTTGACTTTCTTTGCTGACATGGCAATTTTTCGGAGGTATATAACTGTACCTTCAGCGTCATTAAAGTGGCGAAAAATTAATCAGTGTGTATTAAGTAAATGAAATTCATCTGTGTATAGTAATCTCATTTGCTTTTCATAGTCTGATTCACTTCTGCCACTTAATCATGACTGCATTTAATAAATACTTCCACTTCATATCAAAGAGAACTCGTATTTTATTAATGTTTTCATTCATTGGCTATTGGCATTGTTTATATTTACTTTTAACTTTTAAGTTCCTCGTTTAATTGAAATACGATTAGCGGTGTAATTGCCGTAAGTAAAATTGTCTGCTGCTGCTACGCTTAATGTGGATGTAAGTGGGTTGGTGTGCATCTAGCGTAATTCACCGTTGGCCACTATTTGCAACATTAAAGCGACAACACTCATTTCGAATTATAATTTATAACTGTTTCATTTCTTTATAGTTACAATGGAATAAAACTTGGCTGGCCTTGCAATAATGCTGAAAATAATTTCAATGAATAAAAAATTGTTATACAATAAAAAAAAAATGTTATACAATTTTTTATGGAGAAGTGTTCATTAACACGAAAGGGGTTTCCGACGTCTTAAGACTTCAGGCTGCATTTGCTATGGCGAACGAATTTGTCAAGTGGCATGTAATTATAATTGTGATTGGGTTCAATGTTTGTTATTGAAAATTCCAACCATTGTAATTAAGGGAAAGGCATATGGCTGCAATTTAATTAGCTTTCCTTTCATACCTTTTCAGGATATAATAAATGCACATTTGAAGGGTATTATAGATATGGGGAAGTGCAACATAGTAATTTAAAAAATGTTCATCACTCACTCATGACTCATCTCTTTAAATAATAAGAAAGCGCAAACTGTTAAGATGATAATAATACGTGTGCGTAAAGAAATTGCAAATCAGAAATTGAAAAAGTGCCGAAAGTTAAAAAAGTTAACTCAGTGGGACAGAGACGACCTCTGGATTACCTACGTCTACTAAACTCATGAGTACAAAGGGCAACCGCAAGTGGAAGTAAAGAAACTTGGAAACGTCAGGCCCTACAAATATGTCAAGAAAAATTTAAGTTGTGGCAATTATTGGTTTAAACCAAAGTTTTAATAGCGTCACATATTCCGAGTTGTTGACGCTCGCAGTTGTCGTCTGACTGCTCCTGCCCAACAAAATTGCTTAGTTTCACTTGGCTTCTGCAGGATTCTAAGTACTTGACTGATTGAATTGTTTAATTTTTGGCTTTTCCAAATTTTATTTGTTGAAATAAATAATAACCAATGAAATTATAATGAATGAAACTAAATTACAAATTTATTTTAAAAGCTGACATTAAAAATAATTAATATAAATTAAAAACTTATAATATATGCCTATGCTAAAGCCTCAGGGTCCTCTCGCTACTCTTTTGAATGCCATTTATTAGATTTTTGACGTCCCTCCTTACTTTTCTAGGCGTCGCTGTTGATGGTTTCTTCTCTTGGTTCTTTCGATCTTCTGCTTCCCGCATTTGGTCAGTGTATATTTGAAAATTGAAGGAGTTCCGAATTGGTGGTTGACGTGGAGAGCTGGTGGAGATATTACTTTCTATCCTAATTCTCAACATTTTCGATAACTGTATTTTAAATGTTATTAGACTTCGTAAAATAATTACTTCGCTGCTTTTTTGCACCAACTTCTCGTTTAGCTACTTAAGCGCTCAAGTTCTAAATTGTAACTGAGCTTAGGTTGTCATTTACGCCGAATTTATACCTTCAGAAGTCAAGCAGGTAATTGTGGGGAGACAGGTAAAGTATTAAGGATAGGCTTTTTTTAGAATGCCAAAGGGGCGTTTATCAGGTACGTTGTCGGTTTGAGAATACCTGCTGTTGAATATAAGTAAATTTTAAGGCAGTGATTATAGAAAAACTTAAAATTAGATTTAAGGAATTAAAAAATGAGGAATTCAAAATTTAAAACTGCGAAAAGTTGCACAATTAGGCGAAAGACTACACCATTTGTCCCATATTTTTATAGAGGGCCAGGTCTACCAAACAGTTTTTAACCCTAAGGTCATCTTAAAGCTCAAAGCTAAATACAACAAAAAGAGTCATGAGAGCTGGGAAAAGGAAGGCAACAGGCCTTTAAGGGTAAAAAACTTTTTTTTTTTTTACTTTTTATTAAAACTAAGGCTTAGTTAGTGCCGCCTTGAAAGAAATACGAGTATACGCACTCAAAACAGTTTCATATTAAAATAATATGAAAGCGCTCTGAAGATCGATGGGCCATAATGCTGAGTTATGAAATATTTTTTAAGAATATTGTGAAACATAAGAATTTTATTTCACGTACGAATATACTCGTATAGGAAAGGACGCGATCAACTTTCGACAAACATAAGTAATCCTCTGTTTAAAGTTCCTTCAAAAGTAATTCCTCTTTCACCAGCTATTCTATAATCACTGCCTTTAAATTTACTTACTATGTATTCAGCCGCAGGTATTCCCAAACCGACTACGTACCTGATAAACGCCCCTTTGGCATTCTTAAAAAAGCCTATCCTTACCTGTCTCCTCACAATTCTTTACCTGCTTGACTTCTGAAGGTATAAATACGACGTAGATGACAACCTTAGCTCAGTTACTGTTTACAACTTGAGTGCTAAAGTTGGTTCAAAAAAGCAGCGAAGTAATTGTTTCACGAAGTCTAATAATATATACAATTTGCTTATTGAAAATGTTGAGAATTAGGATAGAAAGTAATATCTCTACCAGCTCCCCACGTCAACCACCAATTCGGAACTCCTTAAATTTTCAAATATACACTGACCAAATGCGGAAAGCAGAAGATCGAAAGAATCAAGAGAAGAAACCATCAACAGCGACGCCTAGAAAAGTAAGAAGGGACGTCAAAAATCTAATAAATGGAATTCAAAAGAGTAGCGAGAGGACCCTGAGGTTTTAGCATATGCATATATTATAAGTTTTTAATTTATATTTAATTATTTTTAATGTTAGCTTGTAAAATAAATTTGTAATTTAGTTTCAATCATTATTATTTCATTGGCTATTATTTATTTCAACAATTAAAAAATATTTCCTTATAGTTAATGTATTATATCCAATTATTAACTTAAACAATGATTTGTTTAAACCGAATAATTTTAGCTGATGCGAACTTAAATATAGCCATAAAATAAATAAAAAAGTATTTTCAATCCTGGACACTTACTATAGCAAAAGCACTGTTAGGTACATTTTATATTCACAATTACACAACCAGTGATTTTTTTAATAGACACATTTTCAAATTTCAAATGTTATGAAGATTTAAATATTTTATGTTTACTTATGCTTGTTGTTTTTATAGAATATGGTTTAATTTTCCATGTTACTTCTACGATAGGGCTGCACTCCTACCTACCTATACGTAAAGGCGAGTGGGTGTTGTTGGTGGTAATACTTGTATTAGGTAAACCGGATTAAATTTAGGGAAATAATAATTACAATATAACGATAGAAACTTTTTGAGTGATTAACGGTATAATGGTGAAAGGAAGAACAAAGCAAAAAACTTATTCAACATCTTGAATTGACGGTGCCATTGACAGTAACTGTTAAAAACTTTCCTTCAAAGAAATATTGTCCGACAAAACACCTTGATCAAACTGCGCACAACAAAGTGTCTCGTTCTAGGTGAAATGAAGCCACGTGGATTATTTCTGAACTTGATTCATTCTATATACGGTATGCCGTATAATTGTGTTTAGATCAAAATGGGCCTCTTCAGATATAATGAGGAATTTATCAACTTATTGTCTTCTTTGGCCCTTTTAATATTTTTTCTAGGCGAACAGTTAAGTCTAGGGGGCTTAATCGGCTTGTTATTTGAACCTTGTGCGAAAACTGGTTTACAGGTAAGTCATCGTGAATTATCCGTTGTAATGACCGTATACTAACCCCAAGTTGCGCCGCTACGGAGCGCGTCGAATGTCTTGTGTTTGCCTGATTTGACGTTGCAACAATTACAAATGTTTCTTGAACAGGCCCATTACTGACTCAATCAGTATTTCTTCTTCATTTTTACTGGCGCAGATACCGAGGTAACATTAGCGCGTCAGTGGTTTCTTATTTTCGCAAAGTGGCGCCAATTGGAGGTTCCAAGCGAAGCCAGGTCCTTTTCCATCTGGTTCTTCCAAGAGAGAAGAATTCTTCTTCTTCCTTTGCTTCCCCTGTCGTGTACTGCGTCGAAAACTTTCAGGGCTAGAGTGTTTTCGTCCATTCGTCCTAGCCAGCTGCAGCTGATGTCTTTTAATTCACATAAGTCTTCCGCAAAACCTTTCTCTCGAAAACTCGTAACGTCGACTTATCAGATGTTGTCATCGCCCATGCTTCTGCGCCATATAGCAAGACGGGAATAATGGGTGACTTATGGAGTTTGATCTTAGTTCGTCGAGAGAGTACATAATTTCTCGATTGCCTACTAAGTCCGAAGTAGCACCTGTTGGTAAAAATTATTCTGCGTTGGATTTCCATGCTGACATTATTGACGGTGTTAATGATCTAAATAGACGAAAGTATCTACAACTTCAAAGTTGTGACTGTCAACAGCGACGTGACCGGAGACCTTGTCCAGTCTGAAGAAAGCAGAACTAACAGCGCGGGTGTTGAGGCCGATGATATCAATTTCATCGGCATACGCCAGAAGCTGAACACTCTTATAGAAGATTGTACTTGCTGGATTAAGCTCTGTAGCTCGAATACTTTTCTCCAAGAGCAGGTTGAAGAAGTCGCACGATAGGGAGTCGCCTTGTCTGAAACCTCGTTAGGTATCGAACGTCAGTTTACACAGCCGTATTAGTTTTGCGGGGATACCAAATTCAGATATCGCGGTATAGAGGTCGCTCCTTTTCGTACTGTCAAAAGCAGCTTTAAAATCGACGAAGAGTATTGTGTCGAATCTCTTTTCATAGGTGTTTCCAAGATTTGGCGCATTATAATATCTGGTCAGTTGAGTATTTTCCAGACCTAAAGCCATGCTCAGAAAATCATTTTGTTGATGGTGGGCTTTAATCTTTCACACAATACGCTCGATAGAACCTTAAAAGAGATGTTGGGGAGGCTTTTCCTACGGTAGTTTGGGCAGATTTTGGGGTATCTATTTTTGTGGATTGGGCAAATTTCAATCGGCGGATATGTTTTCCTCCGACCGTAACCGTCAATGGCAACTTTTATCGAGCCAGAGTGACGGACTATTTGATGCGAAGCGACATTTGGTTTTAACAAGACGGCACCACTTCCCACACATCACATCATGTAATGAATTTATTTAGAGAACTCTTCGGTGAGCTGTTAATTTTACATTCTGTGAGGATATGTAAAGTCGAACGTCTATGGGGACAATACCGCTTCTTTTCAGGCCTTGAAGCAAAACATCACACCTCATTAAAGTCACTGGCACCAAAGTGCCAGTGGAATTACCCCTTGGAATACATCATTTAGTCGCTTAGGTATACAAAACTATGAGGGTTTATATCTAAGGTCGAATTCTTATCAATAAACATTTCTTTAATGCTACAAACGATCTGGGTTTATTGATGGAAATATTTCCTTAGTTTATTTTTCTAAGTTCCATTGGAGATGATACAAATGCCAATGTCATGGCAATATTACATGCGAGGTAACAACCAACATACATATATTTTGTTTATAGTCTGTAGTCAATATTCATGTGCACACTCATACACATACACATGAAATTAAGTATATTGTATTTGCATGTACTAAACACTCACAGATTAAAATGTCAAAGTATAAAAAACACATCGTTTCGTTGGCATACTTATAGGCGTCGAAACACTTGAACCAGATAATCAACTCCTTATGACGCCAAAAGTAATTTAAATACCTACAAAACATTGCAAAGATCTTCTAATCAAGATAATTACGTATGTATACAAAATACTTGATGAAACCAGTGAATTATGGTTGTATTGGTGTGCTTAGGAATATATTTTCTTATTCTAAAAGTATTTGTGTGTGGAAAAATTATGAATTTTTTAACCATAAATATGTTAAATTTCAGATTTATATCTTAACTATATTTGCAAAAACGATAAGGGTGTGTTATTGCCCAGACTTTAGCTAAAAACGATTTTATAAAAGTTACCGCCTCGACTGGTTTGAATAAATTCCAGCCCAAAGTTAACTGTATTGAATCGTATGTTTTTGGAGGCCCTCACAGACCCACAATACAAGTTAAAGTGCTAGTCAAAAGTTTCATTCTATGTATTTATTGGCTGGATAGAATTTAGCAACATTTGGTTGAAAGTAAAGGTAGAAGGCACCAACAAGTCATTAACATGGCTCCATAGCATAGACTATTACCTTACGGTCGGGTTAATTTTTGAAGAAGTATGAATCAATAATTCCCTTTGTCCATAGAGCACCCCGAACAGTCACAGTTTGAAAATGTAATGGCGTTTCAACAATAATTTGGGGATTAACATCACTTCAAATAACTAAATTTTGTTTATTAATGTGAGCTTCATCAATGAGCAATATTTTCTTGGGATACTAAACCGCTACTTTGGTAATAAATTAACAAAAGTGTTCCAGAGTAAGCCTGTTCATTGTGATATAGCAAGTCAAACTGGATATAAATTAAGTACTTAACAGCTGTCGAAAGAGCTAAATCCAAAAAAGGTATTGCCTCTACAATTCTGTTAACAATATTCTAGTACACAGTTGTAGCGTAATATATATTTATATAGACGTTTTTGAGATTTTCGACATATGAGACGTCAAAGATAACGCTTTAACAATTTAGATAAATAGTCGAATAAAACAACAAATAAAAGCACGTTATGACTCAGGTTGGCTATTTATAGACTATTGCGGAACAGATTAGACTGAATCATAAATAAATTCGCTTGAATTCGTGGTCTTGTGTGTATGTAAGCAGAAATGAAATTGAACAAGAATTTATGTAGTCTTTCAATAAAAAATGATAATTCTACCCGTTAAGCAAACACAGTCCGTTAGTCGGCAGCTTCCGACAGTCGCAGTTCAATGAAAACCCAAGAACAACATTAACTTAATATCTGTTGCTTGTCAACTAGCACGAGTTCTGGTAGCGCTCTCATTTCTTGTGGTATACATATGTATGTCTCTTTGTTGAGTTGATATTTGAAATCTGAAACTAATGTTGACGCAATCTCACCTAACTGCCTCCCTTTCTCTGTTATTTGTTTACTCTGTCCCTTTCCATATAACTAAGTTCTTGTTGTTGCATACGAGACATAATTACTTGAGACATCTAAAAATTTCGTATCTGTTTGATTCGCATCGTACGCATATTAAGAAAGCAAATTATTCCTAAACGGCGCCAGCTCGTGTTTACATTCTAACATGCTGTTCTGTCCAGGAAGGGTTGCTTTTGAATTTGTTTGCGATTTCTGCGAAAGCAGCGTAAAATTATAAAAATGGCTATGGTATTTTATAAAATAACACAAGTTTTTATTTTTATCATTCATGTGATTCTGCTTTTTAATTTTTTTTTGTAGCCAAGACTTCACAATCTCTCTTGCTTGTTTTCTTCTTCATTTTATACTTGTGTGCAGTTTTAAGTTGCCATGTTTTTAAGCTTTTATCTATAATATGCACGTTGTCAAGTTAAACTCATTGACTTCTATTTCCGTAAGTATTAGGCTCTGTACTTTACTTTCATTTTTACATTTAACATTTCCTTAATTTATGTATCTTAAATACTTATTTCTATATGCTTGTATATTGCATCACAGAGTAATTGGATACCCGCCAAAGAGAGCAGAAGAGCGCTTGCCAAATAGGGCACCCTTCAACACTTTTGAACTATAGTAATTTGGCAGAGTGCTAAACTATTTTTTTCCGTTTCAGTCTATTACGAGAGAGTATATATACCCTGAACAGGGTATGTTAACTTTGCTACGGAGTTTATAACAACTCTGGAAAGCTAGTTTCAACGTTGCTTATAATGCATATTTTATAAAATAATATTTACGGCTTTTCCTAAAAATTTTACTCTGAAAGTATTCCAAAAAGTTTAAATTACAAAAAACACTTTAGCTGTGATCGAGAAAAAACTAACGATTGATGATCCAGCACAAAGTATGGGTGCATTGTAATCTTATATAATCTTAGCCTAGTCGCAATCGAATAATTGCTGGTTTAAAATAATTTGTAAACATTTTCGAACATGGAATGATCAAATGCAAATAAGCTGGTATATATTCATTGTAGTTGTTTTGGCTAATGTGAGTGAAAGGTCACACTTATTCTTACACATGCAAGTTGAATATCACAGTCATAATTAATGCACTTTCAACTCTCTCCGTTGCAAGTCAAAAGCAAATCATTTATTTGTAAAATAACGTTTTAGACGTACATTTTATTTATAAAGACAAATTTGTCCATATTCAAGCAGTTATGTAGAAGAATAACAAGAACAACAGGCGAGAGTTGGCTTTCACTGAGACGCTGGACACTGTGGAAAGCACCACAGTTTGTTAAATAACTATTCGCTTAAATATCGCAGTTGATTGCTCAGTATTATATGAAACCTATATTATTCATTCACTATACACTTTCATAGGTTTATAAATGTTCACAGACCTGTAGTGTATATACGTATGTAAATCGGGAAAAATGTAATTATAAACACTTTTCTCTATATTTGCATCCAACGAGCGTAAAGCAAAGTGATATTTGGGTGTAAAAAAATGTCTAACCCAATTCAGCTGTTTCTCTTTTGTTTATCATATGAATGGAAAATTATATTTTACCAGCTGATAGCTTAGCTTTATAATACAGAAATAAAATTACTTTGGGATTTATTCATGTAAGGACGAATTATTCTAAATTAGTAAGCCCGCCTAGGACAGCGCGTAGTTCTTTTACCGTCGTGAGTTTCAAAACTTCCATTTATGAAATTAATACAGCGAAAGTTTCGCAAACATTATACGAGCATTAATGAACCTCTTGACTTATAAAAATCACCCTATGCAATCTTAACTCCGCCTCCGTGGTTTTCAGCACTTGTGTTTACTATATACATTTATCAAGTGCTTATCTAAAACTATTAATGATAAAATGAATATTGCCGTTGTCTACCTACATACATACACAAATGAGTTTTTATTTAAATTGATTTACCGGTGATGTTGCTATTATCAGCACTAAAACATAATTTTTAATACAGTCAGCAGTGTTCTGGCATTTATCGCATCGCATTTATAATTTTGATCAGTATTGTAATTTAATTATGAATAATCACTTCAAAGCATAAACCAGAAGTCGCTTTCTCTGTCCCTATATCCCTATTTATGCTTAGATCTTTAAAACTACCCAACGGATTTTGATGCGGTTTCTTAATGGATAGAGTGATTGAAGAGGAACGTTTATATATAAATATAAAAATATCCATTAAATAATGAAAACATTTTACGACAAATATTGGCTAATTCTCGAAGCGATTTTAACCAATACAGCATTAATACTTATTGCGTTTCAAATTACACAGGACTTAAAAAACAAAGAACAAATGGTTTTTTCGGCAAAATCAATTTATTTTATTCAAAATAGTCTCCTTCTGTTTCAAGACAGCTTTTGCATGGTCTAAAAGCATGTTGAACGAGTGTTTTAGCTCGTTGGCCGGTATGGCCGCCAGTATGCCGGCGCAAGCATAGTGAATGGTCTCTACGTTTGCATAACGCTTTCCTTTTCATAGCCTTATCAGGTAAATACGGGAAGTGGTTTAATGGTTAAAATGTGATTTTTGGTCAAATAATTGGTCACAATGTTGGATTCTGAGCAATTTTTTGATAGTCAGTCAATTTGTGCGCATCAAACCGTGCACACACTTTCATTAGCTCAAATGTTCGGTCAAAATGCGATAAATCGATGGTTTGGGGATGTTTAATTCCATTTCCATGAATTTCAATGATGATTTTGGTTGATTTTTGATGAATTCACGCATATCTTCGATGGAATTTCCGGTGATCACGATTTTTGATTGACCCATTGCTGATCGTCATTTATGTCCTCACGACCGCTTTGAAAACGTTCAAGCCACTCATGCACTCTGCTACGGGATAGGCAATCAAATTTAATAAAAGATCTATATGGCCCTTTACAGGATATAATTTAAATGAATATTTTCGAAAATAATAAGGATTTAACAAGTAATAAGGGGCTAAATTCGGATGCAACCGATCATTTTATACTTTTGCAATTTGCAAGAATCAAATCCAGGGATATACTTTAAGGTGTAAAAGCAATCATATAGAGTAAAGTCAGCCGTATGTTCGAAAATCCTGATATTAGTTATATGGGGGCTAGGCCAACTTTTCGCCCAAATTTATCTAGTTTAAGCACAAAGATGCACTGTTACGAGGATGTGTAAAATACGCTCTCATATTTTCATTGAGATAACTCACATCATTGGCCGATATATGCGGTAGAAAGTCACCAGGAAGTTCGAATGTCTTTATATTAGAGTGGGGAGGCTGATCCGATTCAACCCATTTTTGACATACAGACTTATCATTATATTATTAGAGAAGTACTATCTCTTAATTTCAGCTAAATATGTCACACATTGGCCAACATTTTCGATCAAAGTCAACTATAGGTACTGGGGTCTAAATATTCGATACATAGGAGCTTGAACAGTTTTTATTGGATTTAAATAATTTTTGGTCTTGAAGCGAGACACACTAAAGATATTATTCGTGCAAAGTTCTATCCCGTTATATTAATTGCTCCTTGCTTTGTGTACTGGAAACTGAACGAATCAAGTGGAATTTAAAATCGTGCTCTATGAGAAGTAGGCATGGTTATTGTCCGATTTCAATAAAAAAGAAAGCCGCGTTTCCAAATTTTGTCGAAATCGGTCAGTCGGTTCCCGGGAAATGGAATTTCGCCAAAAACTAGGCGGTGCCACGTCCAATTTTTACCGTGGCCCCCATTAAGCCTTGTCAAACGGTCTAGGCGACAAACTCTGACATTTCTCTCGCATTTTGTTATTGATTTATCGCGCTTTTAGTAAATTTCATTAGTGCCGCCATATGGAAAGTGAGCGTGGTTTTCATCCGTTTCACACAATGTCTGTAGCAGTTCTTGTGATATTCGTGCTGGCGAATTTGGTTATTGTACCTTTGGTGGTTGAGAAGACATGCACATTAAACCTACGAGGGGAGGAGCCACGCCCACTTTTTCAAAATTTGTTATCCATTGTGATCCCCTGTACCAAAATACAGTTTTATATATTCATTTAGTTCTTAGATATGGTACTTTAAAAATTTTTGGTTAATGGCGATTTGTGAGCGCGGCAGTAGTCCGATTATGCTCATCAACGAACTAGATATTTTTTTGTACCATGGAACCCACATTCCGGGTTTCATACAGATATTTCAATTTTTATTCAAGATACGGCTTGCACGGACGGATAGAGAGACAGTCAACTGTCAACGTTTTCGTGATAAAATTAAAGAAGTTTCAAAATCTTATAATATCTGTATCAGTTTTATTATGTAACAGATTCGGCAATATTTAAGTATATATTTACAAAATAGAACTCAGGCTAGCAGCGCGCTGATCTTCGATGCTACTACGGTGCTAAAAAAGTTAATAGAATACGCTACGAAACAGGTTACTGTTGATATGGTAGGTAAAGGAGGTCCTTGGAAACTATTCAAAAAAAAAATTGTAAAAGTCTCAATCAAATAAAAATATTTCAAATATAGAAAAATAGCTAATTTATACTTCTACTTGTTTGCTTATTCATTCATCTTCATGATGACAGCCAACAGGGAGTAAGCTGTCTTACAGGTCGAAACGAAAGTATCCAGATGAATGCGTATAATAACACCGGCCGTGGCTGTTTGATTCTTCAAAGAACGCTCACAGAAGAGTATCATATGCTTGCGAAATTTGTGTGTTTGCTCCACCCAGTTGCTGAAGAACATCTCAACGTGCAGCTTATCGAAAAGTAATTGAAATCTTGTGCCATAGTAACAGATGGGAAATATTTCTAACGGCACCGCGAATAAGTATACCACAAAGAACAAGCGATCGAATGGTGAATCTACATAGCATAGTAATGCGGCTAAAGGTAAGCATATGTTGACAGCTGTAACGGTGAACTGCAGAAATATCGGCAACGAGATGATATTTTGAATGACACTGAGCATGCTGGGAATAAAAACATAACGAAAGTATAAGACTGGAGGTGACAGAGCAAGTCAAAGTATTAGTGTATGAAACGAAAAAAAAAAAAATAAAAAAGCATAATAACAATTAAATATATATAGTTATAATAAACTTTCTTCTGCTTATGAAAAAAATACCACTTGTATTAAAGATATAGAAGTAAAATGTAAAAGGTCAAATATAAAAGTGCTAAGTTCGGAAACAACCGAATTATTTTTTGTTCAGGACGTAAGGAGGCTTTTAATATGACTATAAACGTCTTCCTACATGAGTGCTAAAGCTTATAAAATATTTTCCTCTTCTTATATGGAATAAAAGCACCAATTGTGTTGTGTCCGTCTCTCGGCATGTAGTAAGCGGACGTCCAGTATTTGCCATAGGAATGTCGAAATGAATTTAGATATTCAAAAAAAATAAAATAAAATAAAAAAATAAAATTTATGCCGACATACTAAAGAACAATGTCTCACCAAAAACTTATAGCTCTTAAATAGACTTAAGATTATACTTATTGTTAAGTTCGTAAAACAAAGAGCAGATCCAATAAATAAAGACATATTGCAAAAAACAAAAAAAAAAAATTATCATTTTCGCCAGCTTTAAATTCTTACTGTTCTCAGTTCTACTCACTTATACAGCTGCTCTTGGTCTTTGATGCAACACAACAGCTCCTCTTCATTGGCTTCGGGACTCTCCCCAGCGTAGCCAATTTGCGAAACTCTAATACCCAGCAGTTTGATATGCGCCGACAGTAGCGCCAAAGCTATAGTTGGCAAGCAATTATTAATGAAATTTTGCAGCAACTGATAAGTGACGCCAACAATTTGGTAAAAATTCGCTGCATAGAACTTCAAATCAGTTGCACGCCAGTCGAACGGGAACCAACCCGGATAGATCAAATTATGCTCATTACGTAAGAAAAACATCAGCTCTGCCATCACGGCCACAGCAGCATAAATACTGAGAAAGCCGAAGGTAATGCGACGAATTTCTTTACGTATCACTACGAAATAACGGCGCTCACACAGACTCTGGGCACGTGCATCCAACGTAGCAATAATGGACTCCAACTCACGTATGCGCGACATTCTCGCGGCGTAGATAGCAAATTTCATGCTGCAGACCACACAGATAACACATATGGCGAGGTTCTGTATATTCTTCGAGGCATCAGCGCTATCGAAGAGTACCAAGGCAAGATGCAGTGGATAGCAGAGGGTAACGAGCACCTGCAGCAGCAACGAATAGCCAAGATAATAGGCGCTGGAGTTGGACGCGTTAATACCGAGCACCTTGAAGCACGTCCAATGAAGTTTGAAAAATGAACGGGTATCAACTGCGGCTAACGCCTGTTGCGGTAACGACAATGGTGATGGCGACATTTCGCGAATGTACAAGTGGTTTACGCTTAGTGCTTAAAGTTCGCCTTTTTATATGTTCCCTGATGCGAGGGCGCACACAAGCCACTGACAATAAGAGGCGTGGTTGTGAACAACCAGCGAATCATTATTTAGTCATTATTATTCAAAGTGATTAGCGAAATTGCCATAAAGAACACATATAGTTTATTTCAGGGCTGTTACGTCAAATTACTCAGAAATATTGACACCTGGAACGAAAGTGAGAACAGCAGCTGTCGCTTATAATTCAACAATGTCACACCAACAGTGGACAGAGTTAAAAGCTTTAAATAATCAAACATATAAATAATATAAAACGTCTATATAAATATGATTTAATAATATTTTTCGTGACAATAGACTAAACCAAGAGCAGAATGCCGGCCAAATTGCTTCAGATAAGCCATCGTCTGGGATCTCGAGATACTGTTTTTTCTTATTAGTTTAATTAAAATGGCGTAGCCCTACACTGCTTTTGTGAAGTAGCTGGCCCAGGAAATATTGACGATAAACTTGATCTAGATACCAAATGGTTATGTGAATTCCTGGGTCCTAGATTTGTGGACATAAATACAATAACGAAAGAATATTTGGTTTTCAAAAAGATTTATTACAGAGCAAACCTCTAAGTTTGGAAAACTTTGAATGGACCTCTGCTTCATTTATAGTACCCTTGAAGGTATCAAAAAGATCTATCGAAAAACGAACCATGCGACTGTTTGAACATTTGAAGACGCGAAAGAGATATGACAGATTGAAGTAATTTTGGTTGTACATTTTTAGGATAACTGGTTTTTTCAGCTTTTTTTTCGAAAAATTTATTTGAAAAATTAGAAAAACAAATAGGAGGAGAGGAATATCTCTATATATAGTTCAAATGCGAATAAAGGTTACTATGAGATTCTAAAACTAAGTGAACCAATTAATGGGGAGCGCTGTAGCCAACTACTCATCAAATTGAAGCGAGTGATTGCCGAAAAACACCCGGAATTTACGACTTGACATCTGGCAATAGTTTTTAATCAGATTTGCTGACTTCCATTTGATCTGATTAATGCAGAGCACACCTACTGGAATACAGTTCACATCAAAAAGGGGGAATTTTTGAAATTGGCTTGAGTCATTCTTGACCTCCAAGGTGTCCCAGTTCTTTTGGGAGGCAATCTACAAAAGTTGGAAAAATTATAGAGCCAGTTTATGGACTTTTATATTCATCTACACCATTCGCAACTAAGTAGCACGATAATATGCATCATCCATACTTTTTCCCAATTTTGACCTCCTTTGACACTTGTACCATAAATGCGATTCCAATTCCCAAGGATTGCCATACACATGTTACTAATGACTTAAGTACTAAATATAAACGTGACCTTGACCTTGAATACGCTCCACGTGTAGCTTTATAGGTCACCACAATGGTTTGGAGTCTCGTAAATATTATATAACAACAAAACAATTCAGAGGATTAGCAATAATAATACTCGTAATCAATTAGCTGCCCGGTATGTACTTTGCTACGTATAAAGTGAAATAGTAATGTAATCGTTTGAATTTAAATGGGATATCAGTTGGAGTCACAGGGATAAGCGGGATCAAAAAGAAATTGGCAAAGGAAACATAATTTTTGTAGCACCAAAAGATGTCATTTGAAATGACGAATCGTATTGCTGAACTTGACTCAAACAAAGCTTCGACGTTTGAGATGTCTCAAGAATTAATGAATACAATGTTTCGGGTGGAGTTTTTAATGCTGGCAATTTCATTTTACCGTTTCACTTTGAAAATTAGCCGGATAACAATGTGGACAAATTGCGGACATCAGTGCCGCTTGTCTGATTTTATGTAAACTTCACATAAAACATCTAATAAATAGTGGAAACAAGCCTAAAGTTTTGGTTCAGAGAGGTGAGCCCGTTCTTATTTTTTGTACTGCTGTGAATTTTGTCCATTTCATCTCCTTCAAAGCAAGTAAAAGTTATTTATACGGCACAATTCAAACATTTGCCTCTAAGGATCGGCATCTAGTTCGCGCAGTGTGCAGCCACTCCGGGCAGACGGCTAACAAAAAACTCTGTAGTCCCAAGGCTTTGTCCAATCCGAAGACACATAAACGATCAAGTTAAAATTTAATTCGATGGCTATGCCGCTTGGACCCTAAGAAGTACGTTGGCTATTTTAGCCGGAAGTTCAATTGCACTCTTAGACCATCAACGCCCAAAGACTGCCACCTGTCCGGTGCGCAAAAGTCTGAACACTGAGTGCCACTTACTTTCACTAATGCATACGTTCAGATGGGCACCAGCCCATTAGCTTAGACGGTACTCAACTTATCGCCAATCAATCCTCTCATACCCGATGTGTTGAAAATTGGAGGAATGCCCCTCCTACTGAAAGTTTTACCGTTCGATAAATTTCCTTTCCCCAGTAGTGAAGACACTTAAGCTCTTCTTTTCTTGCTACCTTTACTTAGAAAAGGAAGAATGCCATGCAAGCCACCACTGAAATTTGTGAAGTTTGTTGAGATGATACTGTATCAGTTCGTGTAGCACAACAATGGTTCGCTCGCTCTGCAAATTTCGAAATTTCGATTTACTCTGATGGAATAATGTCTCTAGCGAAAAAATAGCAAAAAGGGGTCGACCAAAATGAAATATATTTGTTTAATTATTTATTGGTATAAATATAAAAAAAATAAGTTGAAGTTTGATTAGAAATACGAAAAGACATTTTAGACTGCCAAATATAAACACTCGCATATTACTCATACGCACCGTCAACCATCTTAACGCTTCTAACATCAACTCAATATCTAAATGACCTTTATAGCGGTCTTCAAAAGGCAGTTTCCAAAAATAACAATAATAAGATAACTACTGTGCTGTAAATATTTTGCTTGTATGTCAACCAATCTTAAGGTCACGATTGTTGTGGTAAAAACGGTTGTGAATAAGGGCAGCAGCCGCGAAACTACTTGTGGCACCCTATATGTATTTGCTTATGCTATTCAAATTTGTATGTGTATATCCTAAACTCTTCATTATTGCTTTTATTATGTGGAAATGACAGCAGAGTTTTCCATTGAAAAAAACAACAATATTTTAGCCGAAATCCTATGTACAAAATATATATGATTGTAGATGTGAATCTGTGAACCTTGGTAATCTTAGAAAAACCATATAAGCATATACGACGAGCCTATCTCTGACTGAGCAGAATTAATTTTTATATTTAAGGGCTTACTAGCATAAAGTCTTACTTACGGTAACCACATTTCAGCTATCACACAGAAGACAGCAAAAGGCGAAATATTGCTGGAACTCAAAGAAACCCAAATGGAAGGTAGAAGCGAACTGAAGTGCGAAATAAGCAAACTGTTAGGAGACCAGGCAAAAGTCAAATTGCTTACCCATGAAATTATAGTAGAAATTCGGGACCTGGACGAAATCACCACCAAGAGGACATTTCGGAAGCTATATGGAAGCAGGTGAAAAAAAACTAAATATTTTTGATGTGAGTGCGATAAAGAACCACAGGGCGGTATATGCGAGTACACAGGTTGCGGTAGTAAGCCTCTCTGCGCTGGAAACAAGGATACTGCTAGTCGCCCAAAAAATTAGGACAGGATGGGTATTCTGCAGGTTACGAGAAATGCCTAATTTATAAAAGTGTTTCAAGTGTCTGGAATATGGGCATCTGGCAGCAGCATGTAGCAATTCGGTTGACAGGAGCAAGTACTAAATCTGAATCATTGCGAAGCTACGCAAGAGTTGCTTAAACAAACCGTCTTTGAAGAGAAGGTGGATGTAGCAATACATGCGAACAGTACAAAAACATAGACAACGCCACATTGGCCTCAGACATCACCAGCAAAGCTGCCATATGGTCGTGTGGAGGCAAAGCTTTCTAGGAAAATCCACTGTTAGGAAAGGCCTACTTCACACGAGCCAAGATCTGTGGAATCAACTTTGATAGTTACTATATCTCACCGAGTGTCCCATAAGGTGCATTTGAGAAGATATTGGATGATTTTGTACAAGAAATCCTAACAACTACAAATAACGTGATAGCAGGTAATTTTAACGCATGGGCTGTGGACTGGGGAAGTGTTAGTACGAACAAACGAGGAGACGCCCTTCTCAAGGCCTTTTCGTCGCTCGAAGTGGTGCTATTGAATACTGGAAATAGGAACACTTTCGAAAAAATGGTCCTCACATTTTAGACCGAACAACTCAATAACTCATCATTGCCGGAAAATTCTCTCTTGTATATGTATTTGTGATTTTATTTCAATCTTTCTGTTGGTTTTTTCGCCACACAGTGGTTTCATTAGAACGTGAATTTTCATAAAAAAGTTGAACGAATTGTAAATGTTGTTCAGTCGTAAGTCTTTCTGTGATGAAATCCCAAACAATAGTGAATAAAAATAACATGACAACACGACTCACGCGTGATCTGTCAAAAAAGGGCTATTGAAAAAAGTACCTCTACTTGGATCAGCAGATCTTACACCACTACATCTAATAGCTGCTATTTAACCTGAGCGATGAAACTCAAGTTCTTGTATTTAAACTTTTTTACTTGTGAATGGTATTATAGCTTCGGTGGAACCAATGTTAATTTTTTCTAGTTTTATTTACCTTTTCTCATAAGAAAGCCTCAGATCACAACGTCAAATCCTTAAGAATAAAGATAAGTGCTAAAACTTACGTCAGATGGCAAAAGTGGTGATAGTTGAGGCAACAACGGTAGTCAGCAAATTAGAAGGAGACCACTGTTGACACTAAGTGTCACCTTTACTCAACGGCTAACAAAAACATCGCCATCAATTTTATTGTATATATGTTATATATGTACGTATGTTGCAACGCTTAAAGAGGTTATTTAAGACAAACCGTTGCAAGTAGGCGTGATTATTTGCATTTCAATTTGGTGAGTAATAGAAATAGCAGTTACGTTGAAACTGAATGTTGAGGAAGTTAACAAGGCGGGTTAAAAATCTGAAATGCGATCAGTAAAGTTACAAGAACTCGTGTTGGGAAGGCGGACAAGGTTTGAGCGTACCAACGGTTTCCCATTGAAATGCCTTTATTTTAGTTTTGTTTCACACGAGCAGTATTTTCAACACTTGAACACAAATTCTGAGCTTTTTGCGCTTTATTGGCTTCCACTTGAGTCATCGAGTATGTGCAAAAGCATACTTGAGCGTTTATATATATGCATGTTTGTATGCTACTGATATTTTTATTTGCGTGCTGTTTCTTTTTCCACTCTGAGTAAGTTGGATAATGAAGAATATTGCAAATGCTTGAAATAACTGTTGGCTGCATTCTAGCGCCTTTACAATTCAATACATTTTTCATGTTCGAGAAAAATGTGAAAGCATAAGCGTTCCTTCTTGCTCAATTTCCATCGCTAGTTTCCAACCTGCATGCGCAAATACTATTTCTTACATCCATATATAATATTTACAAGTATATCAGTTTACACACCGACCTACAAACTTTCCTGGAAATCTTGCTCAGATTTTCTGTTTTAGTTCGAAAAAGTTTGCATGGGTGTTTTATATATACACAAATGTGACGGATGTGTTGGATTATACGAGCATATGTTCGCTTCAAATGTTTTTAAATTTCATTATCAACTGAGACGTACTAAACCTGTTAGATACAATCAGTTCTGTATATACCACAGTTCTAACAGATTCTACAACTTTATTTACAGGAACGAGTTCGATAAACCCAAATTTCGAAGACTTTTTCCACTAAACCAAATCGTATATCATAAATAACACGTTCAATATTGACTTCTAAGGCTTAAAGCGAGTCTGATTTATTTCTAAAGAGCAAAGACTTCAAATTATCTCATAAGAAGTTGTCTAGTGGTGTTAAACCAGATGTTGCCAAGATTAATTTCTTCTAATTACGCCTATAAAAATTATCATTGTTTTATACCATCCCCCACTGACAGTAACGGGGTCATCAGATTCACTTTAAAAGAAGTACGGACAGATGGTAGAATATTCTATCTTATATGTGTCGATATTCATCAAAATCATCCTTGAATAAAAGTTTTTTATTTTATTCCATCACTTAAAATAGTTTTAATTATATTCAATTCATGTTATAAATCAAGAACTAATTGTTTGAAAACAAATTATTGCTATGCTTCTTAGATATTAACGTAATGTAATTCGTAATTAAGATCTTCAATCGTTCATCAGGGAACAATTGTTAAGCACTATTGGTGCTTCATTTTCTGTAAGTATGCAACATTGACTAGAGAGCGCGTGTTCGTGTCGAAGCGATACTTCCTGGTCAATCGGGAATATCTCTCATGGAAGCACTCGCCAAAACTTTTACACAAATTTATCTGATATCAACTTAGTATTAAAGATTATTGGAGAAAAAGCTAATAAAGAGAAAATTTTATATTCGTTATTTATTTCAGGGAACTCACTTCCGTAAATAACTCATCAAAGAACTTTACTTCTAAGTCCAACGTTCAAGAAAATCATTAGGATGTCAAATAAACAGATATGCGCTGAAACCACAACAAATGTGCATGAGAGAACATATGTATGTTACAACGCTGGAAGGGCCTTTTTAAGGCAAACAGTTACAATTAGGAGTGAGGAACGAGAGATAAAACTTTGCCACATGTTGAAAAAGTTATTCTTGCGAGATAATGGCGACCTGTGGGGCCAATACGGACATAAAGTCACAAGACGCAGATAAGAACTCGTGCTGGAAAGGCGAACACAAGCGTCTGTACTGGAGAGCTTGTTTATTTAAAAGAAGATTTCTACCACTCTAAAAAATGAAGAGCAGACTAGCATGCATGTGCTAAGATGAGTGTGTCCGCCAGGGTTATTTTCAACAGTTGAAATTTAATAGCGTCACATAGTCTGAGCTGTTGGTGTTTCCAGTTGTGGTCTGAGCGTTCCAATGGCTACCCACTGAAATGCCTTTAGTTTGAGGTTTACTTAGCGTCAACAGTATTTTCAATACTTGGCCACTAATTCCAAACTGTTTGCTTTTTATTGGCTTTTACTTGAGTCATCGACTATGTACGTAAGCATATTTCAGCGTTCATATGTTTGAGGTATACGCGTATACGTTTATGTAATGTAATGTAATTTTGCAGTTTCTTTTCCCACTCTGATTCTGGTGGATATTCACGAGTGTTGCGAATGCTTCAAATAACTGTTGCCTGCATTTAAACGGCTTTAAAATTCAATGTATTTGTCAGAATTTCGCGGACTTTGTGTCTTCATACCGATTTTCTAACTTTCCTGACAATCGAATCTACGGCTTCTGTTTTACTTCAAAAGGGCTTGCGTGAGTGTTTTTACACAAACGTGTGGCGTGCTTTGCATTATACGAGCATGTGTCCCTTCAAGCATTTAGAAATTTATTTACCAACTTAGAAATTTTAAAACTGTTCTATTATTTTTATAACTTCTTAGCTCTGTTATTGCTTACCCTTAAAGTCGAAAAAGTCTTTTCGTATTTCTAATAAAATTTCAACTTATTTTTTTTATATTTATACTAATAAATAAATGAACAATTATGTCCCATTTTGGTCGACACTTTTTGCAATTTTCCGGCGTAATGGCTATCAAAGACAGCTTTTATATCCTCAATTAAGTCAAAACGGTGTTTTCGGAGTGGTCATGTGAATTTGCTGATTAGCCAATGCAGTATTAGATGGTGCATTATCGCACATCTTTTGTTCAATATATTCAGACAAATTAAAATCGAAGAATTCACTTTTAGAGCCTCACAAGACAACACGTATCTCAAATACTAATAAATATTTTGACGTTAAATTTAGTGCAGATATCACTAACAGTACTCCGAACTGACAGAAAAAAAAATTACAGATTCGGAAAATACCCGAAGTATGAATTTTATCATGGTAATACTTAATATAAAGATTTTTGCATTTTCGGGGTGACTTTGTAATGCATATATCGGCCAATGTTTCAGTTATCTCAATAAAAATTACAGAGGATATTCAAAAAATAAATTTGACCAGAAACTTGGCCTAGTCTCTATATAAAAGCAACTAATATCAGGATTTTCGAACATGCGGCTACACCTTAAAGTATTTCCTGACTGTGATTATTTCAAGTTGCAAGAGTATAAATGTTCGGTTGCACCCTGAACTTAGCTCTTCCTTACTTGTTCTAGTTGCTATTCTTTTGTGCATTCAGTTGCTGATTCCTGCTGCTTAAACTGAAAATGGAAATATTTTGTAAATGTCATTTAAATTCAAAGCACACGATGTTTGTTCGATGACGTCAAGGTTGCCTGGTCTTCTATGAACGCTTTCTCAAACTCTATTGTCAATGTCATTCAAATTATGTTATTATGTCATTGATAATTATATTATATATAATAAATTTGTGAAAATTTTCAAAGTGATGATTGGTTACATGACTTGTAATTTGAATAGACGCAGAAATGCTCAAATAATGTGGTCACTGTTGACCTAATTTTCATATGTTGATTTCATTTACTTTTATGTTAATTCGGATGAATTTCAATTTTTATTCTCTTGCTACAGTGTATAATAAGTTTGATCACCTAATCGTTCTATTTAACAGCTGAAACTAATCGAGATTGGTATAAGGTTATGTACGTATACATATATAAATAATGAAATTGAAAACCTTCCGGCCGTTTGTCTGTTCATGCAAGCTGTAAATAGAGTAAAAATTAAGACATTTTGATGAAATTTGGAATGTAGTATGCAAAAAGGATGGTAATATAAATCAATCTAACCCCATTATGGAGAAGAACTTGTAATTTGAATATCTTTACAAAGTGGGCGTAGCGCCGCTACCTAACAGGTTTAGTGTGTATAACAATCAATTCGTACATGATAAATCTTAGGAACCCTTCTTACATTAGTGTGAAAATAGTAAAATGAATTGAAAACCCCACCCACACCCTTTATAACGGTTAGGGCAAAATTACTGCAAGACATCTAAATTAGTCTTAGATATTAAATTTTACGTCCAGGGCGATACAAGATGGTTTTACAGAGGCCGGTATCGATATTGCACGATAGACTATCTATCTTCTAAATGTTTGTTGAAATTCAATTTTTTTTTTTAACTTTAAAAAGTAGAGTTATTTCATATTAATAATGTGACTTTACGCAATAAATATTTATTATTATATTTTTATTTGGACAAATTTTTTATTTTGGCAACATAAGCACTATTATTTCTTATTTCCGTTTTGGGAAAGTTTCTTTCATTCTTTATACAGCTACGAGGGCTGCTATATATATTTCTGGCCTAATAATGCAAATAGGAACATTTATCAACGAAAATGTGTTTTTTTTTTTTCGTTATACATATTTGGCTCGTCGTGGAAGACCCACACGGTCGATTACTGGTTTTGTTTCGGGCTCAAACGCATGGAACCATGATTCTTCACCTGTGACGATCTTATAAACGTCTTTTGAAGCACCGCGATCGTATTTTTTCAGCATTTCTTTACACCAATCCACACGAGCCTTTTTTTGAGCGGTTGTCGAATTGTGCAGGATTCAAAGAGAATAAACCTTTTTTACGGCCAGGTGTTCATGCAATATCAAATGTATGCTGGTGGGAGAAATGCATAGGCATGCCTCTATCTGAAGGTATGTTACATGACGGTCTTGCATTATCAGTTCACGTACGGCATCGATGTTTTCTGGCACAACGGCTGTTTTTGGACGACCTTCACGGAATTCGTCTTTGAGCGAGCGTCGGCCACGATTGAAAAAATTGTGAAAAATGATCGCACGAAAATGTTCACGAGTTAATTCCATTTTTTGGCCGAGATGAATTTTTTAATTCCCTGTAAATAAAACAATTCACGATTAAATGACAAACGTTCTGAGTGATGTTATGCTAAAAAATGTCAAACTTTCCAATGGAAATGTCAGATTGCAGGCCAGAAATATATATAGCAGCCCTCGTATGGGAAAATAAGCGTGGTTTGTAGTCCGATTTCTCATATTCTCTCACTAACAATCATAACAATAACAAGAAATATATGACTCTTTGCTGGAAATCGTAGAAAGTAGACAGCATACATGCTAGAACAACTGAAACATGTATTTACTGAAGCCAATTAAAAGACGTCCTTTGAAAATTGAAACCATAATGCGGCACCGTTCGCAAATCTCTTTGACTCACCAATTCTGCCTAAAGTTTAAATGAGGTTTAGCAATTTACTGTGCGATAGAACTAATATTCCTTTGACATGAAATATGTATGAGTATATAATTTTTAATCCAATTATATATAAAATTATAATATAAAGAATTGTGTACAGAAAAATAGAATAAATAATCGACAATAATTAGACTCTTAACATATCATTTTTGCCTTATAAGGAAAACAATAAACTGAGTTTAACTCTGGATTCCTTAGATTACTTTTTAACTCCTGAGAAATGAAATATTCCCGAAAAATTGTTAATTTATTTTTTGCAAATATGAAGAAAACGTCATGCCAGTACGGATTTTACTTGTCCTTCCGGATTCTTTAATGCAAATGCTGATTTCTTTACACAATTAAAAAAGAATATTACTAGCTCCTTAAAGTTTAAAAAAAGAAATTAAGTATTGAATAAAACCTCAAATCAGGTTTAAAACGAGTAATTAAATATGGTTCCCGAACTCGTTCTAGCTATATACACAGATAGCATTTGCACTTTAAGGCCGGATTTTACAATGGACAAAGCTTAGTATATCAGATATAGTACAATGTGTACTTATACTATATATTAAAATTTGTACATATAACGGGTGATTTTTTTGAGGTTAGGATTTTCATGCATTAGTATTTGACAGATCACGTGGGATTTCAGACATGGTGTCAAAGAGAAAGATGCTCAGTATGCTTTGACATTTCATCATGAATAGACTTACTAACGAGCAACGCTTGCAAATCATTGAATTTTATTACCAAAATCAGTGTTCGGTTCGAAATGTGTTTATCGACAAATTTTGTTCAGCGATGAGGCCTCATTTCTGGTTGAATGGCTACGTAAATAAGCAAAATTGCCGCATTTGGGGTGAAGAGCAACCAGAAGCCGTTCAAGAACTGCCCATGCATCCCGAAAAATGCACTGTTTGGTGTGGTTTGTACGCTGGTGGAATCATTGGACCGTATTTTTTCAAAGATGCTGTTGGACGCAACATTACGGTGAATGGCGATCGCTATCGTTCGATGCTAACAAACTTTTTGTTGCCAAAAATGGAAGAACTGAACTTGGTTGACATGTGGTTTCAACAAGATGGCGCTACATGCCACACAGCTCGCGATTCTATGGCCATTTTGAGGGAAAACTTCGGACAACAATTCATCTCAAGAAATGGACCCGTAAGTTGGCCACCAAGATCATGCGATTTAACGCCTTTAGACTATTTTTTGTGGGGCTACGTCAAGTCTAAAGTCTACAGAAATAAGCCAGCAACTATTCCAGCTTTGGAAGACAACATTTCCGAAGAAATTCGGGCTATTCCGGCCGAAATGCTCGAAAAAGTTGCCCAAAATTGGACTTTCCGAATGGACCACCTAAGACGCAGCCGCGGTCAACATTTAAATGAAATTATCTTCAAAAAGTAAATGTCATGAACCAATCTAACGTTTCAAATAAAGGACCGATGAGATTTTGCAAATTTTATGCGTTTTTTTTTTAAAAAAAGTTATCAAGCTCTTAAAAAATCACCCTTTATATGAGGTCAGATGAGAGAACAGTAATTCCAAGATTTATCTTTTGAACGCAGATTAAATATGACTTCAACGTTACTAATTTAAGTGAAAAGTGAATATTGAACCAATTTATTGACAGTTTGGCTAATGAGCTTCCGTTAAATTTAATATAGGGTTGTCAAACGATTATTTATTCCAATACGTGTATATTTCGTCACCAATAATAACTAATTAGTTTTAAATTTGCAATACGTAATTGAGTAATTTTGTATACTCTTGAAAACTGTTGCTACAGAGTATAATAGTTTCGTTCTCCTAACGGTTGCACTTATCACCTGAAACTAAGTTTGATAAGTAATTATTTTAAGAAGTCTATAAATATAGAAAACATAATTATCGAAAATGTTAAGAATTAGGATAGAAAGTAATATCTCTACGAGCCCCCCGCGTCAACGGCCAATTCAGACTCCTTCAATTTTCAAATATACACTGACCAAATGCGGGAAGCAGAGGATCGAAAGAACCAAGAGAAGAAACCATATTCATCGACGCCTAGAAAAGTAAGGAGGGATGTCAAAAATCTAATAAATGGCATTTGAAAGGAGAGTAAGAGGACACTTAGGGTTAAGCGTACACATACAATATAATATAAAATCTGTTTTAAGTTTTTTTAATGTCAGCTATCACAATAGATATATCTTGTAATCTAACTTTATTAATTACTAGCTGACCCCGCAGCCGTTGTCCTGCGTGAAATTATATGGTTTGTAATGAAAAGAAAGTTAAATTTCTCATTTCATTTTTTTTTTTCAATGTAACGTAGCTTTATAAATAATATTTTTCGGTTTCTGTTCCGGTTGTACAGAAAAGATGGTTTTCCAACTCGTGAGCACGCCACGGACGTGTGAAAAACATAGCATTTCCAAATTTATGCCTCACACTATGCGACTATATTTAGGTCCTGTTGATTGACATCTCGAATTCAATTTTCACTGGAAACGGAATACGTTTGAACTTAAAAGAGAAATCCTCAAAGAATTCGTAGAATCAAGCATTCTCCTCCTTGTATTCGATAGGTGCGTCACAATCAGTCAGGTTCCATTACACACTTTCGGCGCTTGAAGATTGCGAAATATAATAACGACGGATCTTACTTTGAGACGCAAATGATACGGTGGTATACAAGCCTGTCTAAAGAATTTAGTACTACCACTGGATAATTCACGGCGTCGTCTTCATACGACCGATCGATTTGTATGAGCGCAAGTCTCCCGGAATTTGACTTTAAATCTTTCAGTTGAAGTCAAAAACATCGGTATTTTTGGCAGCTAACATTGCACGTGCACTTAAGGAATCGTTTACGATAATTTGGCCAATGTCCGAACATTTGTGATGAGTTCATCTTTCGTGAATTGATAAAGGGAAGATGGAATTGATATCGAACCACCGGAAGTATCAACCGTTATTGTACCATTTCCAATTTTTAGCGAAGACGATGTAAAATGTCTTTGACAATGTCGATGTTTATATCGAAAAGTATGCGAACGTCATTTTCATTCCAGTGATTAA
The DNA here is from genome assembly GCF_023373825.1 of Bactrocera dorsalis. Taxonomy (NCBI): domain Eukaryota; kingdom Metazoa; phylum Arthropoda; class Insecta; order Diptera; family Tephritidae; genus Bactrocera; species Bactrocera dorsalis. The sequence goes on from NC_064305.1 coordinate 64,213,181, forward strand.
CGTGTTCCAGCATTTGTAATTGCTGGCTTACTTCTCCAAAACTTTCACATATTCCCATATACCATTCACAGTAAACAATGACTCAAATAAAGTTGAACCGCGTACATTAATCAATAGCTACCGAAGATAGAAACAATCGTCGTTTTCGGGTGGATTGTGTAAATTCGTCCTAATGCATTAGTTGATAAGACACCTGCATGTCAATCTACTGGTTGGCCTTGCTTTCTGCGTAACTATTCGACGATGCATTCCATGTATAATACCAAGGTATTTTCGAATAGAGCAATGTTCTCACAAACGAATCACTGACGAAAGTTGAGAAAAAACTCGTCAATGTTAATTTTGTTGCTCTCGATGTTTTCCACTGGCTATACTGTATTCTCTGGGTTGAAACACACTCTTTGGCCATTCTCCAAATTAACTGGGAGACGCACAACAGTCGGAAAACGTTCATGAATTGTAAAAGTAAATATCCTACAAAGCGCCTTATTGCAGTTCACGTATCGACCGTATCGTTCAAGACCAATAATCGCCATGTTGCGTCCTTTGGCGACGTACTTACAAACGTATTTTATCGATTACACCAAACTGCAATACTAAACATTGATATGAGTTTTGAATGTGAATTAGACAACAGTGGAGAATATAGTACGATCCATGTGTTGTCAACTTCGATACTCCCGCCTCTTAATTGAATGCTAAATGTTCTGCCGTTGTCGTCTGGTGAGCGACATCGATATTGTGGATATCCATCATTTCTAGTTTGTGTTTCCGAAAGAAAAGTACGTGGATACTGTTTCGTGCATTTATTGACATGAATCTTATTGGTTTTCATCACTTCGTATAATACTGGATCTTTCTTTGCATCAGGAATTGCCGCATGATTGAAGGATTTCATCTATTTGATCTGATGTAATCACCTTCCACCATTAAAAGAAGAATGTGTGCGTGCGGCAAACCTCTCTTTTGCCACTCAACAGGGTACATCTAGCATCTAACAGCACCATAGTATATGCGTTGCTTCAAGATAATGTCCATCGAAGCTGTTGCTTGAAAAGTCTTGCTGTGACATCGTGACGATCGCTTTCTGATTGATCGCGACCCATAACACCGTACGAATGTCATCGCATCTTGGGAGCACTCGTTCATGTGCCTTGGACTGCTAATGTGTTGATGCCAAAAAGAACGCCGACTGATATTAGCGCGACCTCTTCATGGCATCGTGACAAATTTCAATCTATAATTGATCACTTTATGTGAAAAACACATAACATTTTCACTGTATAATTTTAAAAAATTTTTGAAGCAAACGCCAAATTTGAAAGATTTAAATAATTGAAAATTAAAACAAAAAAATTGAATAAAAAATGTGTATGGAAAAAATTAACTTTTTGGAATTGTTCAATTTTCCGACTTTTCCTCATGAATGACATACAGGTTTTTTTATTTCTAAACCTTCCCCAATCCACGCAGAACATTCTCTGCAAATTTCATCAAGATTGGTTCAGTCGTTCCCTTAGCGTTGCTAATAAACAAACATCCATTCGTTTCTATGCGAAAAAGAAAAGGGCCGCTTTTAGGGATTTTCCGGCAATTTTTCGAGTTTTTTTCTCCGCATAAACCATCCCTGAACCTCAACGAACATTTTAAAAAAAGAATTATCAAATTTGGTTCAGTCGTATGAAAGTGATGCGCGTACATACATTTTGGCGATTCATTTTTATTTATATAGATTTTTACGTTTTTCAAACCAATGAAATATATCTAGATTAAATATTACATGATTAACTAATATTAAGAGGGTATTCTACTCTAGAATTTTGAAAAATTCGATTTTTTTCATATATTTAAAGTTTAGACCCTTAAGAACATATCCCCCAAAGATTTTTAAAAATAAAAATTATTTTAAGAGCTACAGTTACTTTAGTGACGCAGTACCTAGTCCCGTTCGTTTTTCTCGAAACTACTTTTTTCCACACGGTACCGGCATTATCTCAAGTTTTATACAACCGATTTACTTGAAATTTTGTGTGAACCTTCTTTATATAATCCTTTATCGTTCCACCAGCATCATGTCAAAATTTTTGTTTTTTAATATTAAAAAAAAATCAGGAATTTCATAAAAAAGCGTAAACATGATTTTTATTTTCAAACAAATTCTTTTCGTCTTCTCTGAGGTAGGGACTATAACAGCATCTTTACTGATTAAGAATTTCTTTTGATTTTTTTTTCAGACCACCAGGAGAGTCAGGATCAATGTCACCAGGATGCGTCATTTACACCTGTCTCGCCCCCCTCTAATTATTTTAATTTATAATACTTTTTTGTAAATTTTTTTTTCTGTATTGTTAAGATATCAGTAAAAATCAGTTTGCTTTGTTTTTAATAAAATTCAAAAAACTGCCCAAAATTTGATTTCCAGACTAGAATAACCCCTTAAAAAGTAAACTTTTGGCATAGATAAAAGCCTTATTAGCATAAAAACGTACAAATGGAGGCATCTATGGTTTGTAAAAAGTTAAAAAAGTAGGTTTGGTTCCAGGCTGCCATTAAATTGGTTTAATATTCGTCTGTTCCAAACCTTTCAAGGCAAGTAAAAAAATTTCGTTAAATGCAAAAAATTTGCTATCCAATCTGACAGTGTAAAAATTGATGAAATCAGGAAAAAACCAAATCCCTTATAACAGTTTTGTTGAAAACATTAACAAAATACTTCAATATTATTAAATAATGCACCAAATATTGCATGAAAGGGCTTAATAGGAGCCGCTATCAAAATTGGACAATAGGCGAGACGCCGCCCACAATGAGCTGAAACCACAAAAATCAATATTTTAATAAAAAAAAATGGTTTAACGCCGTACATGAACAAAATTGTTTCACTCCACAGTCTAAGTCCCTTGCCTAAACAAGCCTATTTATGAGCAAATATACATACATACAATTAGATACTAGTTCATTTACTTGAAGAGATACTTTCTGTAAGTGTAAGGATATCGCAAGCTTTCATTTCTCGCATTGCTTTCTGGTGCGTTAAGGCAGTGATTTCACACTTAGGAAGCAAAAACAAAAAATGTAAGTATGAACAGCAGGAGCCACAACAATTGTGGCAAGTGACAAAATCAGCGAAAAGTAGAAATCAGAAATCGACGCTCAACAGTCAAGAGCCGACAAGCACAAGGCAACTGGTAACTGATAACTCGGGATTGCAGCAGACTCCGAAGAAACCGCTATATCCGTAGGCGAAGGGCTGGTAATTGTATATATTATAGTACATATTTATGTATGTCAGCGTTCATTTTGCATACAATTTCCGGTCAATGCCTTCTACTTGTGCAACTAATGGCTTCAAGAACCAACGTCTGTGAGCGCCAGTGTGTGCATGTGTTTGTACACGTGTTTTTATTTGTCTGTTTCAGGTTTAATCTCGTTGACATTTGCTTGGTCACCGCTGCATTAGACTGTCATATAGTTTTTTTTTTGACATACTGAAAGGAAATCATGTTCTAATGCGAAATTTTCTACAAAAGGAGTTTCAAGAATTAGAATATTGTTCATACGACATGGTGTACTATATAATAAGAGTATATTTGATGTATAAATTTAATTACATATATAGTAAAAAAATATTAAAACTTCTTTTCTAGAATATAAAATTTCGTATCAGTAGTTATTTCCTTTCTACAATATAAACGCACAATAATTTTTGTTGAAAAAAATATTTGTAAAAAATATGATTGTAAAATATGACATTTAGCATGATATTTTGCTAATTGTATGGGAGAAGTAAACTGATGTAGGCGAGGTTTCAATCGAAAATAATGCGTTCATTTACATTGTATCCTTATGTTTAGTCAAAATTCAGCCAGGAATCAACGGATACCCTAATATATCGCTCATTTGCTGCAAGAACGGCATAATTCAAAAAACGTGAATTTTGAGTTAATGCTGCAGAATTGTTCGTTATATCATACTACATGTTGAGTGAAAAATTCATATGAATACCTCTTATATGCTCCGCTTGAGAAGAGGTGTAAGGTTGGAGTCACCGTGTAAGGTTGTAGTAAGTTGAAAACTTTAAACGCGTTTTCTGGAGAATCGATTTTTTTTGACTTATGCCGGTCTTGCAGCAAATGAGCGATATATTGTATTCATACATATTTTCCTTCTCCAATAACAATTAGTGCAACAAGTAATTATCTGCACCTAAAATATATGAATATGTGCACATTAATATATACACATATATTTTTAAAACCGAATTTCTTAAAATTAATTCAAAATAATTGTCAGTATTACAATCATGATCATCACATAATAACCTTTTTGATGACTGAATGAAACCGTTAGCGGGCAGTTGGAAATGATAATATTCTCTTTCAATCGATTTATGAAACATTTTGGCAAAACATAATTATTACTGTGAAAATGCAAAAAGTTAAGGGTTTCCTTCATCAAAATTTTGTTTAATGTGTTTAAGTAAATTAAATTTTCAACACTCATTGATTAAATGTGAAAAATCACTGAATCTTAGGAAGTCAATCGTGATTATTTTCAATCATCGGCGTTCACGGCACAGGTTATATCACATGACATCCACAGTACAGTTGCAAACTTTTATTATGATTATACTTCTGTTCTTTCACTTATAACCTCTCTAAATGCCCAAAACTGTTAATCCACGAATGTAATAATTCAACAGAATATTATATTTTTATAAAATATTCTCATCATGGATATCCTTGGCTGATCAATCTAATCAAATTCTGGGTATATGGCCGATAGTCTCCGAGGAGAAATAATAAAAAACGAAACCCATCGGTTACAAAAATTTTAGCTTCTTCACTTACGCAGCTACCATTATTTCATATCCGGTATTGTCAATTTTCTGTTTAAACAGTTTCTACCTGGTCTCTGCATTAGTTAATCTGAATTATATATATTCATACATATATATATATATAGATATATTCATACATATGTGTCTGTATAATATTCACTTTTGTATCTCCACGTTTTTTTCTTAATTTTATTTTGGCTACTAATGCATCTCTGTGAAGTTTTCCTTGCTCTCTTTGACGTCAAAATCAACGAAGAGGTGGTGTGTGTCGATTCTCCTTTCACGGGTGTTTTCCAAAATTTGGCGCAAGGTGAATATCTGGTACCACACTCTTAAGGTCCAATCAGTTTGTTGACGGTGAGCTTTAATCTTTCACATAATACGCTCCATAGAAACATATGTGATGCGATGCTGAGGAAATTTATCCCGCGGTAGTTGGTGTATATTGTGGGGTCTCCCTTTTTGTGGATTGAGTAGAGCACACATATGTTCCAATCGTTAGGCATGCTTTCATCCGACCATATTTCACAAAGAAGCTGATGCATGATCCTTATCAGTTCTTCACCGTCGTATTTGAATAGCTCCAACATTTCATTTCCTTATCGTATGTCTTCAGTCTTCGCATAAATAGCGCCCTCAAGGTCTTTTACTTTTGGTCCAAAAATTTTCGAAACGGAATTATAACTTAAGTCGGAAATAGGTAAATGCGGATCAATACTTCCTTTTGTCAATATTCCCAACTTAAATACCGTCTACCGGTTAGTAGATAAGAAATCTTAATAAATTTCAGAAAGTGCTTTTTTCTAATAACAGTGAATTTTATATTAGCGTCGGAATCCAAGCCAATCTCTATATATAATCCTATATCTAGCTCGAATAGTTTTAGATAATATGTACAACCGTTAGGTCAAGAAAACTACTATACGCAGTAGCAGTATGTTCTAAAAAAATTATATAATTAAGTTGGGCTTACTAACTGACTGCTGACATCTGAGCAAAGCCGCATGGCGTCAATAAAAGCATGAAAGTAGATCTAGAAGTGTTCGAAATCTCTTCACTTTTACAAGTTCCACTGTCCTTGAGTCACTCACTTTTACGAGGACTGTCCGATAAATAACCGACCTCACGTGAAGCTAGCGGCACATCTGAAAAAAAAGTATCTACTTCAAATTGTGCATATTATAATAGCTACTCGCCAAAATTTCAGAAATTTATCTTGCGCAATTATCTGTTGACAGTCGTTTTTGTGAGTCTATTTCGGTGATTTCCCCAAAATGGAAAAAATTGAATATCGAGCTGTAATTAAATTTTTATTTTTGAAAGGCAATACGCCATCACAAATCAAAGATTAGTTGGACTCTGTGTATGGTGTCTCTGCACCATCGTTTACCATCGTAAAATTTTGGGCAGCTGAATTTAAACGTCGTCGCAGGAGCTTGGAAGATAATGAACGTCCTGGGCGTCCAAAAACTGTAACCACTAACGATAACATCGCTAAAGTTCATCAATTGGTACTAGACGAACGCCGGATTAAAGTTAGGGAAATAGCTGAGATTATGAAGATGTCAAAAGAAACTGTTTGTCACCTATTAAACCAAGATTTGGGCATGAGAAAGCTGTCCGCGCGTTGGGTGCCGCGATTGCTTACGCTAGACCACAAACGTCCGCGCATGAACATTTCCAGCGCTCTGTTGGCTCAGTTTAGAGGCAATAAGACCGTGTTTTGGCGCCGATTGATAACTGTAGACGAAACTTGGATTCATCATTATACGCCCGAAACAAAAATCCAATCTAAACAGTGGATTGAAAAGGGGGAACCAGCCCCAAAAAAACCTAAAGCTGTGTATTCGGCTGGGAAAGTGATGGCGAGTGTTTTTTGGGACAGCCATGGAATTATTTTTATCGACTATCTTGAAAAAGGAAAAACTATAACAGGAGCATACTACGCATCATTATTGGACAAGCTAAAGGAAGAAATTTCGAAAAATCGGCCACATTTTGCAAAAAAATAAAGTCTTGTTCCACCAAGACAACGCAGCGTCTCACGCCTCAACAGTCGCCATGGCGAAAATCCACGAATCGCGGTTCGAACTGCTTGACCATCCACCTCATTCACCGGATCTAGCACCAAGCGACTTTTTTTGTTTCCTCAACTTAAAACTGCTCTAGGCGGCCAGAGATTTTCGTAAAATGAGGAGGCAATCTCTTTCGTGAACTCAAATTTTGCAGACAAAGACGCCAAGTACTATTTGGAAGGGTTGCAGAGATGGGAGCATCGCTGGGAGAAGTGTGTGGAGTTAGAAGGAGACTATGCAGAAAAAAAAAAAAATTTTGAAGAAGTCGCGTGCATCATGGTTAGGTCGGTTATTTATCGGACAGCCCTCGTACACGCCACCCAAACACAAGCATCTTCTAAGTAAAAGAAAATTCAGTGCAGGTTTTCGTCTTTGCAAATCACTTGTTTCTAGAACTCTAGGTCTCTCTCTCTCGTTCTTTCTTGAACTTGCCATACCCGCGAGCTGCCTTGGACTAAATGGCTTGCAAACTGTAAAGTTTTTGTTTCATCTTGTGTTTGTTTTCTCTGTTCACTTTCTTGGTACTACGTACTATGTGCAATTATTGTTTTCTCTTTGAAAGATTCTTCGCATTTAATTGCTCTTGTAAGCGAAAGTCTTCCACTTGTAAAGCAATAAGCGGCGAGATTTTGTAATTACTTGACATTTTCATTCCGTTGTTTGTAAATATTTTGTTTGCTTTTCTAATTGTGATTTAAGCACTTTACTGAAAATTTGTGGATTGTTCTAAATTTTCAGTGTGGTCGGAGTTTTATCCCAAATTTTGCTAGCGACTTGTCCACATTCATGGACATAACATTTTCGCGAACATGAATACCTTAAATATATATTTTATACATGGAATTAAAGAATAGTGCTGTGGATGTGTGATCTTGTAGTTAGCTAAAAGCTTCCTAGAATTAATGCACTGCTTTGACAGTCTATTTAAATGTTACTTAAGATCATTTGAGGAAATTCACTTAGAGATCTTATAACAATCTATTAATGGAAAATTGGTGGTTACCACAGTTAGGGATGATTATTATGTGGGAATGGCGTTTGATATGAATATACTTAGTTGTGATGTAGCTTAGTGTATTGCATTGTCCCTTGGCATAGTGAACAGGTTTGTATTACAGGTTAGCGTAATCGGATCACAGACACATCCAACAATATTCCATTTTCCAAAAACTATAAAGTTCTGAAACTACACTCTACATAAGACACAAATCTGTCAGATGACGATGGAATCGCTTCAAAGAAGTGCATCTTTAGTTTAAAAATGTACAATGTCTGCGCGAATCTCCTAATCAGTTGAATGTACATATTTCGCAAACCGCTTGAGAGTGAACAAATTTCAACGTGGCGTTGCTCACCTTTTTTCCATAGATATCGATCATCTTTATCGGCATCTTTGCAAAACTAACGGAACGTTTAATATTGAATATAATATAACTCAATGCCGAAAATATGAAAAGGCGTGACAAGAATTACCACAGGTCCCATACTAATCACTCAAAAAGTATATATTCCTTTATGTTCGCCTATTCACAAACTCTACTAATTTACCACTCAGCGGGAGGCAATTTGTCAGAAACGGTGAAACTGCACAAATTTCCCGTTATAATTAATTATTACTAGCACTCGGTATATCATGGCTTGTCACACATGCACAGATGTTGCGATGCTGAATTGAGCGTGTAAAGCAATTGATAAGCGAAGACGAAGTTATCGAGCACCATGGCGTATGAGTGATGCCTCTGTGTATATTTTTTAGCTTCGTTCGTTGTGGTTCCTGTAAATGTGCGTGCATGTGTTGTCAAAAAGTTCCATTAATGAAACCACTGCCTTAGACTTGTTATGCTTCAAGCTCTCTGTATGACTAAATATTGGCATGACTGGCTACAAAAACTAAACTCAGAAAGAAGGTCAAATTACAAATGACGAGTAAACATATGCATATAGCTATACCCAAATCCATATAGCGGGGAATACAATTAGAGATACCTTTTTCAATAACTTTTTTTTGACAGATCACACTTCTGAACAACGTTTACAAATCGTTCAACTTGACTACGAAATCACATTCCATAAAGTGTGTGGTCGATATAATCGTATGGTATAATATAATTAGCCTACTGAGCGTACTATTCGCAATACCCATCATATTCACACATCTTGAGACCCATCATTCATTACTGGATAATATGCGACCGAATAGACCACAGTGTAGAAAATGTAGCAGCCGTAGCTAAGAGTGTAGACCGTGGACAGTCGATTTGTCGCCGATCGAAGCAACTCGGACTGGCGTATGGAACGACTTTTATGCCGAGATCTTAAATTGAAAGCGTAAAAAATATACATTGTGCAAGAACAGAAGCCGCTCGACCTTCCCAACCGACATGACTTCGCTCTATGGGTTCTTGAAATGTTCCAAGAAGATACGGCACTTTCAAACCAAATTTTGTTCACCTATGAAGCACATTTTAGATTCATAGGTATGTTAACAAGTAAAATTGCCGCATTTGAGACGAAGAACAACCGGAAAAGATTCAAGAGCTCCCATTTCATTCAGAAAAAAAAGCGGTATGGTGTGGTTTGAAGGCAGGCAAACCGATATTTCTACAAAAATTATGGCAGTGAGAACGTAACCGTCAATGGCGACCATAATTGCGCTTCATAACCATCTATTTAACGCCTGAAATTGAAGCTCGTGATCTCAGCGTCATTTGGTTTCAATAAAACGTCGCCACTTCTCACACAATGAGTGGGTATATTGTGATAACACTTCGGTAAGCAGCCCATTTTATGTTTGAGCTGATCGATTGACCACCGTAACTCTTTTTCTTGCACGGATGTGTAAAGTGTAGTGAGGATGCGGATAATCACGCTTCGATTAGAGCAAAATATCACGCGTGTCATTCGCTGGTGACCAGTTGAAATTTGCGAAGGAGTCATCGAGAATTGGACTCAACGGACGGATTATCTGCAGCCAACATTAGAAAGAGATAATCTTTAAAAAGTAAATGCCAAAGAATGTCCTTATAAATGATAATAAACTTTATCTCTTAAATATGGAGTTTCTATGTTTTAAGTCGGGAACGTCGAAATGGATCAGCCTTCTTAACATTTTTTCTGAAAAAATATATTTGTATAAATGTTTGAATATTTTGATGTATTCACTCTTATCCACAAACTTTTTATTTTATTGCGTTTTCTCCTGTTCCATGAAGATATAAACTTAAAATAATTATTATCGCTGAAGACCGCCTTGTTTTCCGTTTTTCCGATTTCTTGGAGTTTAAGTATAATTTTTCATTCACCAAGCGTTCAAACATTTAAATTACATTTTTCAAATGTACAAATAAATATCTAAAATGTAGCCAAATAAAGGAAATTTTAACATGAAAAAACTGTTGGAAACTCAAGTAATCACAGCTTGTATGATTGCATAATTACATTATTATAGTAAAGTTAAGTTACAGTTAAATTCACCCACTTAATCGCGAACTGCACTTGAATTAGCCTTAGTTTCGTATTTTATATAAGAACATTCTTTAATTTAAATGTAGAAACGCGCGACCGCGTGCCACACTTTGTCCGACCAACGACGGAGTGATGTTTGCGAACACACTAAAAGCGGTTCATCAACACAGCTGCTAAGCAAAAGTTCAATGTTATCATAACAGTGCAGCACAGCGACGCCAGTCTGCGCATCCGTTTGAGCATCCCGTTCTTTCAGTTGGCGTCAGTAAACATAAAGGCAATGAATGAAGTAAAGTCAGAGCCGAAGCCGAAATAGGTATGTATGTGTGTGTTATAAGCAATTTCACTGCTAGCCGGTTAGCATCAATCGACTATTGCTCTCTTGTTGTCAAAAGAACAGCTGCTCGTCTTCACAGCATTCAGTCTGTATTAAATTATTATTGCTCTTATTTTTGTTGGTAGCTTGCATTCCAAATTTGTTCTTGTTGTTTAAGTTTCACAGCAACAAGCATGATATTAGCTCTTTCTCAACTTCAAGCGACAATAGTCATAAATTTTCATTTATGCATTGAGTTTTGATAAGAAAGCTTCGTCGCACTTTCTCGCATTACTCATACGACATGGTGTACATGCGCCCAAAGAGAAGAATGAAGAAGGAAAAAGCTTTCTACATATGGCGCCGTAAATGCTAGAGCTATATGCAAATGTTAATACCAATATTTATATAGTGAGAGCAAAAGAGGCAACAACTTTTCCTAGAAAAAAGAGCGAATAGGGCGGAGAGAGAGTAAAAACAAGACTAAAGAGCTGCAGAAACGACCTGTTGCTAGCCAGTGTGTGCATATATCTAACACTCACACAATTCGTAATACAAAGTAGTATGTGGAATTATATATACTCGTACATATTTATGTACACATGTGAGAGCTTACCTATGTGCTTATCTATTTGTACTCTTACAAATGTTTCGAAGGATTAATAGCCTGACACTGTCTTAACAGACAGATATGCATGGACGGCTTGTGTTAATACAATGATATTCATATTATATTACAAATGACGTTACGAGAAAATCCTTAAAAAGGGGTGCAGCCATGAAAGTGGTAGGGTCCTTGTGATTTTGCCTCGGTATTCACTGTTGTAATGGAGAGAACGTTCAAAGATGTAAATTTTTGTAGAGGTCCATTATAAGTTCATATTCACACTACATATGTTGTACATTAGAGTATGTTATATATAAGACAGATATGAATTATATAATTTCCAACAAAGAATAAGAATAAGTGATCAAACTACTTAGACGACCTCTGTTTATACGCACTTTTTGTAAAGATAACATCAGCTGTAGAGGCCTAAAATTCCGTTGGAATTAACTTTATAATGAAATTAAGCATTTTCCATTAAATTTTAACAAATATGTTCGGAGAAGTGATAGCCCGAATAGTATTTAGCGCTGACTTGTTGGAACCATTGGTCCACATTAACATTCTCCGAATTTTATTTTTTTATTGGCGTAGACATCCGCCTACGCGGTTATGGCCGAGTTTAAACAGCAGCACGCGAGTCCGTTTCTTCTTCTTTTAGCAAAGTGGCGCTAATTGGAAACCTCCGAGCGAAGCCAGTTCACTCTTCACCTGAACTTACCACACGGAGTGGAGATCTTCCTCTTCTCTGCTTTCCCCTCTCGGGTACTGCCTCGAATACTTTCAGAGCTGCATTATTTTCATCCATTCAGATGTCAAGACCTAACCAGGGTGTACGCTGTTCAAACATCCTCCAAATAGAACATAAAAGTCAAGACACAAAAGCGTTCCCCAATGACTGTAACATTATGACTGGTTTCATTTTGAAGATATATGAACCAAACAGCTTTTACAGGAAATAATGAAACCAATAATTCCCTCTACCCAGAAAGCTTACCCGGCAGTGACTTTTTGTGGAATTTACGGCATCTCAACAATGATTATTTGGATTATCATCCCTCCAATAGCGTCAATTTTATTTATTAATGTACATTCATCGTTATCGGTGTGCATTTTTTTAGGCCTATTCACCGATCGTGCAAAGGCTGGTCATTCTGTTTTCAATTCTTATACGAGTGGGATTTTGTAAGCACGCAAAATAAGATTCGTAAACAATATCTGTTATAAAGTAAAAAGCCCAGCTCCAAATGTTGATGGCCGATGGACCTCATTTCGGTCTTCAATGATACTCTATTCAACAGCAACAACAGGATCTTCGTCGCGCATTATGCGGCGTCTCAAAGCACGTTCATTATCCACAAGGGTATACTTGGTGCATTAGCATCTATGTTTGCTGAAAATTTCAGCATTTGTGAGCGCAGAAGGCAGGCCAATTGCTTTTGAAACGCAAAAAAAGTTTTTGTTGAGAAAAAGTAGACATGAGTAGACTGTAGTTTTAAATATCATCAAGTATCATTTTCATTAAACCTATTAACCATTCGTATCCGCGCTTTCCATATTGGCAGTAAAGAGATAGTGGGGAAATCGTGTACCTTGTGTTCGCGAAAACCACGCACAACCATAGTCCATGGGCGCAAAAAATACATTTTATTACCTATAATTGGTCAAAATTAAAAGATATGGCAATAATCATTAAAAAAACATTTTCCAAAATGCTTTCATGAATAAATTCATAATCTGGACAGTTGGAACAACTAATGTTTTTTAAATTCATTTTCACAAGTATCACACTATGCTGTTGGACGGCTAAGCTGAGTAAAATATTTTAAATGAGTTTAACATCGAACAAATTTACTTTTTACCATGGATATTTCGGTCTAGTCGCGAAATGTACTAGAGAGTTTTGTATTTAAAACTTAAAAAAGGAAATCTTATTTGTCATTTAGAGAAAAAAATTTTCTTTCAGATTAAGCTGCTTGAGTCTCAGGAGCCAATCATGAGACAACGAAATAAATAAGTTTCATAAAACAAAACTTTTTTTTTATTGTAAAATGAACTGCATCACGCTTACGTTATCACACAAAACTTGCAGTTTTACAAGTGATGAAAAATACTTACAAACTTCTAGTATAAATGTGGGTTTGTGGTCAGTAAGCACTTTCATAATAACGCTTCACGCATCTCACTCATACGCACCGTCAACCATCTATACGCATCTAACATCAACTAAGTATCTAGTTGACTATCATAACGGTATTTAAAAGGTCGTCTGCAAAAATAGCCACGGTGTTTATACTATATTTTCTGTACGTCAACCACACACATTCGAATTAAGGTCACGATTGTTCTAAGAAAAATGGTTGTGAACCATGCCAGCATCCGAATTTTGTTTGTGAATTACTTGCAAGATGGTAAAAAAATTATTCTGAATATGTAATCCGGTTTGTTAGCCAGAAAAAAAACATGTTTCATCAGGACAATGCCCGTGTCACAGAGAGCATTTTGACAATAGCTTGAACTAAATAGCTTCTGACTTCAGGGATGGGATGCGGCAGATGTTGAGAATCATCGTGAATCAAGTGTATTAAATGTTGCAGAGACGGTATTATACTGATTAATAAAGTGTACATTTTAATAAATAGGATTGCGTTTTTCTTATCAATCGACAAAAATTATTTGTACAACCTGGTAAAGGTCAGTGAAGCACAAAAAACTCATTTTGTATTCAACTATCGCCATTTATGGCTTTAAAGCCCACATTTAAAATTTTTCCTTGCGTTGAACTGTCAAATTTGAACAGAATATTAGTAAATAAATACAATCTAAATTAAAGCTTCCGCTTCCAATATTGGCGTGTCGTTCCGATCTCTGTTTTGACTTCCGATTCGTTTCTATTGTTTGAATTTCGAATTGAAAATGGCAGGATTGCAGCAAATGGTGAAATGAGAAGCCAAGAATGTATTAGTGTTTTGTGTGTAGGAAAATAATATCATGTAACTTTATATTTTGGCGAGCCACAATGGCTATGTATGCATAACATACTATGGTATGAAAGTGTGCAAGTGATCTGAAAAGCGCATACCAAGTATTACAGCAACCGACGTCATCGAACTTGCCACATCATTGCAATGATAAGGAGTATTTAGAGCGTAAACTCAACTATAAGCTGTTCTAAATATTTTTCAACTTCAAAATAGTCGTATTTTACTTATATATAAAAGTCTAGAAATCACCAGACATTTCGTTTGCAATTAAGAACCACACTAAGTACTTATAACGCTGCATATTTACGTTTATAGGCAAATCCTACAATAACCCACACTCAAAAAACTATTGGAAAGCAATTGAGTGTAATATAGTCGTGTGACCATCATCTGATGTAAAACTTGGTTCTTGCATACATCCATAGATTTTTTATTTTAACTTTGTTATTGCTGTCCCAAGCCCGTGTTGTGAAAGAAGGGTTGGTTGAGGTACCCCGATCGGCTTCCAGTAAGCGTCTTGGGAATTTGGAGAAAGACTGAACAATACTCACTAAAAGACCCATCTTATAGCATAAAGTAAAAATACACTAAACCAAAACGAGCGCAGATAACAACTGAAGGCCCCTATTCCGCTCACAAGCCGATTGAAGGAGTGTAGCCAAATAACATTCCTGATAGAAGATGGAAAACCTGTGCGGAAGACTAGACTCCGGGAC